>NC_140236.1:1944439-1956939 GCF_949987555.1 Borostomias antarcticus
TATGACATCAGCTAATGCCATTCTACTGGCAGCAGATGTGATATTGTCAGCGGCAATAATCCCGAAAATCCCAACTCCCCCGTCATTGGATGTGAGGAAACAGGGTGGTATAGAAAACAAATCAAGCAGGAATTAACAGCCTACGGTTCAGGCATGGACTGCATTCATTTGATGAGAAATAAGATGGAAAATAATAATATTTTAGCAGATCTGATGTAATTTCAAGCCGAGACAGATAATGGTGACCTTAGATTGTATTACGATCTTCAGTTGACATTGGAATGAACAGGAACTATTGAATATTCTGTATAATTGGTCATGGATACAAGGGGTCTCGCGCCAACAAAATGTGACCTTTTTCAGCGTTTTACAGGACCATTCAACTTCAAAATTTCTATGAGATGTTGAAATTGAAAATATTGAACGTAGTTTAGCAGATAACAACCATGGTTGATAGGTGGGGAGAGAAAAATAGGATAGTTTTTGCAAAACTCAAGATACCACAAAAAATGTTCTATAACTGAATACAGCACATAGCGTAAGGTCGAAACGGCAATACCTACAGTACATGTTTAAACATGTTTTTGCATAAAAACCATAAAGCCTCACATCTAGAATCACTTGACATTTTATGAAGATGGGAAAAGAACTTAGTTTCATTTTTGTTTTTAGAGACTGTTACTACTGTATGCTTATTCAATACTATGCTTACAGTAAACTCACATACACTGTGGCTTACCAGCAAGATGGGCAGTCTGGCTTGGAAACAGACTCTCATCTGAGCGCACTAAGTGGCTATTTCAAAATAAAAGCCAGTGCATAAATTCAATTAGCAGGTTTTGTCACGGCGGAGCCAGAGCTGGCTAATTAGTCTCTCAGTCTGAGCGAGCAAACAGGAGGGGCCCTGCCTGGTTCTCCATCCCTCTCTCTCTCTCTCTCCCATCATCCCTCTTTCTCTCTCTCTCTCCCACCCCTCTTCATCCCTCTCTCTCTCTCCCATCCCTCTTCATCCCTCTTTCTGTCTCCCATCCTTCTTTCTCTCTCTCTCTCCCATCCCTCTTCATCCCTCTTTCTCTCTCTCTCTCTCCCATCCCTCTCTCTCTCTCCCATCCCTCTTTCTCTCTCCCATTCCTCTTCATCCCTCTCTCTCTCCCATTCCTCCCTCTCTCTCTCTCATCCCTCTCTCTCTCTCCCATCTCTGTTTCTCTCTCTCCCATCTCTCTTTCTCTCTCCCATCCGTCTCTCTCTCTCTCCCATCCCTCTCTCTCTCCCATCTCTCTTTCTCTCTCCCATCCTTCTTTCTCTCTCCCATCCCTCTCTCTCTCGCATCCCTCTCTCTCTCTTCCATCCCTCTCTCTCTCCCATCCCTCTCTCTCTCCCATCCCTCTCTCTCTCCCATCTCTCCATCCATCCCTTCCTCCCCTCCTAATGTGCTGTTATCTCTCACTCTATCCCTCTCTCTCCCTCTCGTTCTCTTTCCGTCTCAAACTCTCCCTTTCCACTCTTCCTCCTGTCCTTATCCTCTTTCTACCTCTCCCTCCCCCCCCCCCCCAGACCCAGTGGCAGGGAGCAGACGTCACAGCTGATTGGGTCTCCCAGCCGCCTGTCAACGCGTTAATTGGCCGTGGCGCGTTAATTGAAAGTGAAAGTGTGGTTTCCGGGTGGAACTGGCGTCTGTGTCCGTCCGGCTACGGTAAAAGCCTCAGCGTTTGGGGAGAGAGGGAGGGGGGGAGAGAGAGAGGGAGGGGGAGAGAGAGAGAGAGAGGGAGGAAGGAGGAGAGAGAGAGAGAGAGGGGGGAGGAGAGGCTCTGTTGGAAGCCTTTAATTGATTCAGATTTGGCGTTTGATTGACGGCGACAGGAACTGGGCAGCGACAAGGCGGGCCCAGATGACAGCGATTAGCGTGCAACCAAACAAGCTGTCACTTCTCACAACACGTTAGCTCTGGGGAAACACCGCGCATATGGCTCTTTAAACCGTCAGCAGTCTGACAAACACACACTTCCTACCGCACACAGGGAGGGACAGACGGACACATGGACACAGCAGTGGTCTGTGAGGCTGGTAGCGCAAGAACGGCCAAAAGGACAAGCATGAAATAATTCTCCTTGCACAATATTCACAATATGTGCTCAGGCTAGATTTTAAGTTAGCCATTTATTTATTTGTGTTAATATACTGCTGCTGCTTGCCATAATCAATGACTAGATTTTCTTCTGCCACGCCTGGATTGCAGAGACCTTCTCTCCCGTGGTTCTTAACCATCCCAAAGTGTTACGAGGACCCATCCTAACCAAAGGTTAATGCGTTCTAGGGGCTCACGTGGAAGCGAGAGCTCCCCACAATCCGCTTATTTTCGGCGGGTAATATATCGGCAATGGTACAGGGGGGATGGATTCGGGCAGCAAGAAACAAGACCCCCGCCCTCCCTCCCTTCCCAGACTCCCCTCTCACCCCCCCCCCCCATCCTCCCCCTCCTCCTCCTCCTCCTCCTCCTCCTCCTCCCACCCCGCTCCGCTCCAACGCCCTCGCCAAATTAAACGCCGTCCTTTAATGATTGTGACCGGAGCAGCTTTTTCCCGCCTGTGAGAGCCGGCGACCACGAAGCCACTCGCTACGCTAGAGCGACGCTAGAGCGAACTGAACTGGCTGAGACCAGGGAGAGGGAGAGGGAGAGGGAGGGAGAGGGAGGAGGAGAGGGAGAGAGGGGGGCAGGGGGTGGGGGAGTTGTTTGCTGAAAGCAGCAGGGAGCAGCCCCTGTGAAGAATGTCAGGTCAAATTGTTCTTGACAGTGCTAATATCAGCACCTCAGCCATAATTACATGTAAATAAATAGTGAAATGGCTCTCAGCTGGAGACTGAGTGAGAGAGGTGGGCTGTTAGTGGAGCCAGCTGGGGACCCGAGCGCATCATATCCAGTCAGGACGGAGACGGAGAGGGGGAGATACCCTCCGTAGTTGAGGGTAACGGTATCATTATTGAGGTAAAATCAGCAAATATCTTTAAAAAAAAGTAACAAAAAAAAAGTTTGCCTTTCAAACGTTTCTAGAGAGCGGCTACTTCTGTGCAGAAAAGTGAGGATGTTGAACGAGGTCAGTCCACCCACACCCCAACACACGCCAGGCCTTCGGTGGGTAGAGTTAGAGTGAGGTCAGGTAGTATTGAGTGACGGTCGCACCTTTGCTTGGCTGTAATATCAATCACTGCTTCTCCACCTGTCACAGTGGTATCTGGAACCAACAGGAAGCACATGCACCCAGCTCACCTTTGACCTCTGAGTGTCTCCTGCAGGTTCACACATCAGCGGCCAGTCCAGACTCCATGAACCTTTCACCTTTTGACCTTCGACCTTATACCCTAGACGGGCTTAGCTCCATTGCACTGGCAAGCTACTGTCCTGATGCTATATCAAGCACACTGCATGTGTCTTTTTTCATATTATAATATTTCTAACAAAATCTGTAGCTAATAACTATCTTTTACCACAGAGTTAGTGGTATTGTACCGTATTTTATATTGCTTATTGTGTATTGCGTATGATGTATTGTGGTGTTCTGTTGCGTGCTGTGTTCTGTTGCTCTGGAGCTGTACAGCACTTTGCTCAACCTTGGTTGTTTTAAATGTGCTTTATAAATTTGAGTTGAGTTGAGTTCATAAACACAGAAAAAATCTATGGTGCAATAATTTAGCTGATATTGTATCCAATCCTGTTACACTTGTGAAATTGGTTTTGAAATTCAGTCCAAACTGTAGGACAATCTGGATTTAAACACTGAAGCAGTATTGATCTACAGTATTGATCTACAGTACACCGTGATGAGATGCTGGTTCAAGCAAACATTTGGTCTTGAAGGTCTACTGCCACAGCATGACAACCAACAAACCTTTAAGCATCTGATACTACGGCACGTCCAGTATGGAAATCCTAAAAGCACACTTGCATTACTCTCAAATCCCATATGGAAAAATAATGCCACTGCATATAAGTGCCTATATGATCTGTATTCAAGATGCAGTCTATAAGGAGCCCTTTAATGAGAAGCACCTCCCTTAGTCATATAGTCTTCCGAGTCTATTGTCGTCTCCCATCTGTCCCTCACTTAAATCCTCATATTCTAGGATTTTCTCGACTGCCTCTCCAAGAGAAATGTAAATCTCATTCCCTTATATTTGCTATGCGTCAGGAAGCAACAGTTCACTTTGGGCAGGAAGTATATCTGTCACCCGCACACAAACAGGAAGTATATCTCTCACCCGCACACAAACACTATGCATTTAAATAGCATCTTACTGTCCGCCTTAGCCTTTCATCTGGGGCAGAGAGTAATACCCCGTCTGGAGAGAGTTCTGGGGCAGAGAGTAATACCCCGTCTGGGAGAGAGTTCTGGGGCAGAGAGTAATACCCCGTCTGGAGAGAGTTCTGGGGCAGAGAGTAATACCCCGTCTGGAGAGAGTTCTGGGGCAGAGAGTAATACCCCGTCTGGGAGAGAGTTGAGAGGAGAGCAAGAGGATGGAAAGAGAGGTGAGAGGGGAAGAGAGAGAGAGAGAGAGAGGGGGAGAGAGAGAGGGAGAGAGAGAGAGGGCAGAGAAATAAATGGGTATGGAGAGTGGCAGGGCAAGAGAGAAGGAAAGAGAGACAGATAGATAGATAGATAGATAGATAGATAGATAGATAGATAGATAGATAGATAGATAGATAGATAGATGAAGAGTAGTAAAAAAAAAAAAGGAGGAGCAGGGACTATATACATCCAAAAGAGAGGGAGAAAGGGGTGGTGGAGAAAGGGGTGGGGGAGAGAGGGGTGGGGAAGAGAGGTGTGAGGGAGAGAGGTGTGAGGGAGAGAGGGATGGGGGAGAGAGGGGTGAGGGAGAGAGGGGTGGGGGAGAGAGGTCCGAAAAGGAGGCATGCATATCAAAAGGATAGGAGAACTAAGAGGAAGGGGGTGTGGCTGTACTGGACACCCTGGGCGTTGACCAGGTCCCCTACTGCCCACACCTGCATCTTCATTTAAACAAATCAACATTAGCCAATATTATCAACAAATAACCATGAAAATGAATGACCTCATGCAATCACATCAGATTCTATGTACCAGTATAAACTCAATACAATTACAAGAGCACAAGTTCATTAGAGCCACTATGGTTGGTCTTTTATTAGTAGTATTTTATTTTCCAATATCCCAATCTGTTAACGCCCCACCAGACCACCAGGTGGTGCTGTATAGAATACCCTTTAAACGTTTTAATACCGATTAGACTTGTTATTGCCTTAGTCACCTCAGCTGCCATATTGGTCAGTCTGACGTAAGTGAGCCATAGCTGCATTCACCTCCATGTATTTCCAAACGCGAAAACAACGGCAGTGAAAAACAATCAGAGTCTGGTAATGATGAGTTTGTAACCCCGATAGTGTATTCAGCCTGTTATTTTGACTATTTTGGTTCTTGAAGTGGTGTTTTTATATGTTTTACTTTTAACATTGAAGTCAACGGGCACTTCCGCATCCGCACCCCTCATTACGTCAGACTGACCAATATGGCTGCCAGGTGAATAAGGTGAATAAAGGAAGCAGGAATGTTTACACACCAAACCACTGAAACTCTCTATACCTGTAATTATTACAAGAGCAGGAAAGACTCAACCGAATCCATGCTTTCTAACACAATCCATAAAGACATAAATAAAATAAAATAAATATATGCTAAAAACATTCCGCCAGTGGAAATGATTTAAATTCCCTGATTTTCTTGGCAGCATCCAAGCAGGTCTCATCTTTTTTGGTAAAGCTTCTTACTTTTTTTTTCTTTTTGAATTCTTGCCAAACTGAAACAGTGTCTGTATTTAGAATGATTTCTAATTAACAAGTATCAACCCCCCCTTGCACTGTCTCTCCCCCCTCCCCCTCTCTCCTTCTAAGTATAGAAGTGATGTAAATAAATGCATTCATCCCTTTTCGATTTGTTGACACCAGAGCTTGCCAGCTGACACCGTGCCCAGTAAAAGGCTTAATACCCCTAAGTTTTAAATAGCGAAGAAGGACTAGGAACTTGCTTTCATTGACATTCAGGTGCACAGTGTCTTGTCAAAAGCAAATGAGTGGGAATAGAGGGAGAGAGAGAGGGAGAGAGTGGGAGTGACACGGAGAATAAGAGACCAGAACTCATTTCTCTCTCTCCTGGTACTGTATATGTTTTTTTTCTCCCTGAGCATTTCCCTGTGCAAAGGGCTTCTTAAATATAATTCATCCCCTTTTTTAAGTGTCTGTGGTGCTAATGGAAGTAGCTATGGGAGTATGAGAGCCCCCTCCTCCCTCGCCCCCTCCCCCTTATCTCAGTCAGACAGTTGTCAGGAATCACGAGCGCAGGCCTGAGTTAGCGCGCGGAGCGGGGAGCGCGAGCGGGCAGGCAGGCAGGCAGGCAGGCCCGGGGATATGTGGATCAAAGAGAGACAGCAGAGACTCTGATCCCCCCCGGTTTGCTGAAACCCAGCCTATTCTCTCTCTCCCCCCCTCTCTCTCTCTCTCTCTCTCTCTCCCTCTCTCTCTCTCTCTCCCCCCCTCTCCTTTTCTCTGTCTAACATCAAATAGCTAGCCGGAGCTCCGCCGTTCCAAAACACAAATCTTCCTCTCCTGCACCAACTGCAATGGAAACAGAGCTGGCGGAAAAAACGGTTGTTTTTTTTCCCCTCTATGAAATTATTCTTTTACTTTTAGGACACATCTCGTAAATGGATTTGTTTTGTGAGTGTGTTCTTCCTGTGGCAGGTCAATAAGTTCTCTGTCCTGACAGAAAGGGATTAGAGGACTCACATTGTCTGTCTGACTGACATATATAGGCCTATATAACATATTCTCCCAGTTGGGTGACTCAAAATAGCAATATAGATTTACTGGTATTTGTCAAAATGGAGGCTCAAGAAGATCAGCTTTATTTCATCAAGTGTATCTGCTAGAAGAAGGGACTGCACATATCAAGCGTATTTTCCCATCACAAGGATCACGTTTCATATCTTTTCTTTCACTCGATAAGACCTGGAATTGTTTACATTATGCTACATGAAAGTCAGGTCTAATTCGTCCTTCCATTCGATTTGAAACGGACGACACAAAACGGCCTGTGTGAATGAGATTCCAAATGCAATATACAGGATCCAAATTGAATTATCGCCTGTCACACGCCATGGCACGGCAAGCCGCCGTACTGTGTTGAGGCTCAATCTTAGAAAATGCCCCTTACATTGTCACCTCATGTAAATGATTGGAGACATGATGAAAGGGTCAAGGCTGCTGATCCCTCATTTTAAACAGCCGTTCTGTTTTCCGTTGGAAAGCATTTATTTTCTCTTTTTTATTTACTAATGATTTTATTAACTCAATATTTTGTATTATTATTAGAATGAATCATTCCCTTTCATGGGTTTTCTAGGTCCCATATTCCAGAACCCACACTTCCATATATGTGAGAAACATGTCTCTCTCTAAGCCTACAGAATACAGTATAACATATAGTTCAAGCTGCTGGACAAACTCAGGCTGGAGATGAGGCTCTCTTACTGTGATATGAGACATGTTTAGGGGTGATATTAGCAGGTATACATGTTTAGGGGTGATATTAGCAGGTATACATGTTTAGGGGTGATATTAGCAGACAGGCATGTTTAGGGGTGATATTAGCAGACAGGAAGACATGTTTAGGGGTGATATTAGCAGGTATACATGTTTAGGGGTGATATTAGCAGACAGGCATGTTTAGGGGTGATATTAGCAGACAGGAAGACATGTTTAGGGGTGATATTAGCAGGCAGACATACATGTTTAGGGGTGATATTAGCAGACAGGAAGACATGTTTAGGGGTGATATTAGCAGGCAGACATACATGTTTAGGGGTGATATTAGCAGGCAGACAGACACATGTTTAGGGGTGATATTAGCAGACAGACATGTTTAGGGGTGATATTAGCAGGTATACATGTTTAGGGGTGATATTAGCAGGCAGACAGACATGTTTAGGGGTGATATTAGCAGACAGACAGACATGTTTAGGGGTGATATTAGCAGGTATACATGTTTAGGGGTGATATTAGCAGGCAGACAGACATGTTTAGGGGTGATATTAGCAGGCAGACATGTTTAGGGGTGATATTAGCAGGTATACATGTTTAGGGGTGATATTAGCAGGCAGACAGGCATGTTTAGGGGTGATATTAACAGACAGACATGTTTAGGGGTGATATTAGCAGGCAGACAGACATGTTTAGGGGTGATATTAGCAGGCAGGCAGACATGTTTAGGGGTGATATTAGCAGGCAGACAGACATGTTTAGGGGTGATATTAACAGACAGACATGTTTAGGGGTGATATTAGCAGGCAGGCAGACATGTTTAGGGGTGATATTAGCAGGCAGACAGACATGTTTAGGGGTGATATTAGCAGGCAGACAGACATGTTTAGGGGTGATATTAACAGACAGACATGTTTAGGGGTGATATTAGCAGGCAGGCAGACATGTTTAGGGGTGATATTAGCAGGCAGGCAGACATGTTTAGGGGTGATATTAGCAGGCAGGCATGTTTAGGGGTGATATTAGCAGGCAGACAGGCATGTTTAGGGGTGATATTAGCAGGGAGACATGTTTAGGGGTGATATTAGCAGGCAGGCAGACATGTTTAGGGGTGATATTAGCAGGCAGACATGTTTAGGGGTAATATTAGCAGGTATACATGTTTAGGGGTGATATTAGCAGGCAGACATGTTTAGGGGTGATATTAGCAGGCAGACAGACATGTTTAGGGGTGATATTAGCAGGCAGACATGTTTAGGGGTGATATTAGCAGGCAGGCATGTTTAGGGGTGATATTAGCAGGCAGACATGTTTAGGGGTGATATTAGCAGGTATACATGTTTAGGGGTGATATTAGCAGGCAGACATGTTTAGGGGTGATATTAGCAGGCAGACAGACATGTTTAGGGGTGATATTAGCATGTATACATGTTTAGGGGTGATATTAGCAGGCAGACAGACATGTTTAGGGGTGATATTAGCAGGCAGACATGTTTAGGGGTGATATTAGCAGGCAGACATGTTTAGGGGTGATATTAGCAGGTATACATGTTTAGGGGTGATATTAGCAGGCAGACATGTTTAGGGGTGATATTAGCAGACAGGTATACATGTTTAGGGGTTGAGAACCTGTTCACCCTAGCGAGGCCAAACAGGGCGCCTGACTGGGTTTACCCTGTAGCTCTGTAACAACAGGGCAGACAGAAAGAGAGAGAGAGAGAGAGAGAGAGGTTCAGTAGACAGGGTGAGGAGTGAGAGAGAGAGAGAGAGAGGTTCAGTAGACAGGGTGAGGAGAGAGAGAGAGAGAGAGAGGTTCAGTAGACAGGGTGAGGAGAGAGAGAGAGAGAGAGAGAGAGAGAGAGAGAGAGGTTCAGTAGACAGGGTGAGGAGAGAGAGAGAGGTTCAGTAGACAGGGTGAGGAGTGAGAGAGTGTGAGAGAGAGATAGAGAGAGAGAGAGAGAGAGAGAGAGAGAGGTTCAGTAGACAGGGTGAGGAGTGAGAGAGTGTGAGAGAGAGAGAGAGAGAGAGAGAGGTTCAGTAGACAGGGTGAGGAGAGAGAGAGAGAGAGAGAGGTTCAGTAGACAGGGTGAGGAGAGAGAGAGAGAGAGGTTCAGTAGACAGGGTGAGGAGTGAAAGAGAGAGAGAGAGAGAGAGAGAGAGAGAGGTTCAGTAGACAGGGTGAGGAGAGAGAGGTTCAGTAGACAGGGTGAGGAGTGAGAGAGAGAGAGAGAGAGAGAGAGGTTCAGTAGACAGGGTGAGGAGTGAGAGAGAGAGAGAGAAAGGTTCAGTAGACAGGGTGAGGAGAGAGAGAGAGAAAGAGAGAGAGAGAGAGGGGTTCAGTAGACAGGGTGAGGAGAGAGAGAGAGAGTGAGAGAGAGAAAGAAAGAGTGAGAGAGAGAGAGAGAGAGAGAGAGGTTCAGTAGACAGGGTGAGGAGAGACAGAGGTTCAGTAGACAGGGTGAGGAGAGAGAGAGAGAGAGAGAGTGGTTCAGTAGACAGGGTGAGGAGAGAGAGAAAGAGAGAGAGTGAGAGAGAGAGTTAGAGAGAGAGAGAGAGGTTCAGTAGACAGGTTGAGGAGTGAGAGAGAGCGAGAGAGTGAGAGAGTGAGAGAGAGAGAGTTAGCACCTGTTGATGTGCTACGTTGGCCTCTTTCACAGAGCTGCTTATAGTTGCATAAACCAAAATATGATTATGATTAATTTAAACCCATTTTGCTCTGTCAAAACCCATCACAAGCAATGAGGCAGACTCCCAGAGAATGCCCTTGTAATCAGAAGAGAAAATACAAAAGTTATAATGGCATTATTTGCTTTGAATGCTTCCTTTACGCCACAAAATGAAAAACAACAACACACACACACACACGCACACACATTTCCATATAAATTCCAATGCCTTTAACTGAATGGAGTGCTGGCAAATCTCCTCTCTGTATGCCTCTGCTGTAAAGGAAATATTGGCTCTGGCTTTTCGCATATAGAACACTTTATTATACCACATACAGTAGAGTTCAGTAAGCTTTTGGAAAAGACATTCTTGGGGCGAGAAAGAAAATAGGGTTGAAGTGGTCTTGGCTGCAGACAAAGCTCACATGCAGGCAAAACGTGCATTTGAACGTGAGGACTGTGAATCACTGCCCTTCAGTAATCAATTTCCTCAGCTCTTTTCAAATATAGTATTTATATCAAATTTAAATACAGCTTTTACATTTCTTTCCCAATTGCACAGGTAATTCAATCAGCTTTTACACCAATTCTAGACTGTCCTTTCTTCCTCTCAGAGAGAAATTGAATTAAAAATCACTTTACATTCCTCGCCTAACACATAAACTCATACGTATGCAAAATTTAAGTAATAGAAAATCTTTCCCCCCAATACAGTAGGCTGGTAATCCCGGATGTAAAACAGCAGAGGCTTGTTATTTTATCTCGTCTTCCTCCTCGAAGCAGCGAGGGAGTAGGGTTAATAATAATGAAAAGGCAGAGACCGTGTTCCTGATATTTATGCAGGTTTGCGCGGCGCGAGCATTAGCTTCTCAAAGCCCCACCACTACGATTAACAATCAAACACTGACGAAATACTACTGCTTTCCCACAAGCCCCCCACCCCCAACTCTCCACTACAAGAGCAAATCTCTTTTCTGTCACCAAATCCTTAATTCTTTCTTCTCTGCAGTACAAGAGGGAGTAAAACCAGTTTCCAATCTGCTTTGAGAGAATCTTTGAGGGGGGCGGAGGGTCGGTGGGGGGTGGGATGGAGAAACTCCCAATAAAATATGTGTGAACGAGAGGGTAATTGTGGACAAATGCGGCATTGAATTTCATTTACGACTCTTTAAACACCATTTCAATCTTATTTTCTGCCTGTTAGTCAGATCGTGTTGCTCAGGGTGGGCTGGACTGTCTGGTTTTCATGAGTAATTGCGTATAATTTACTATTGGCCCCTGATTTTGCACCAATATCAGTCATTTTTCTATTCTGTGCTGGTTAAGAATCCATGGTTATTGTTCAAGGCATGGGAAGAGGATAACATTAAGACTGTCTGTTTGCATGAACCCACACAAACACACACACACACACACACACACACACGCACACACACACCATACTCGCACACCTGCTTACACACACGCACATATGCAAACCTTCTGACACCAATTGATTTACAGTGACGTTATGTACTGCATTCCATAAGAGTGGCCGGGATCAGAGGATATCCTAACATACAGTAGCCATCACCACCACAATACCGTATACTGTATATATATACTATATGCACCAAGGCACCAATCCAATCAATTGCAACAAAAGGCTCAACCCCTCACTGTACTTTGAACTCTACTAAAGCCAGATGTCACTATCCAATGTCAACCACAGCAAGATTGTGAACATCCAGATGTGCAACAATTCATTACAATAGTGCTGTGCTGTGTTGACGGTAACATATGTTACTCTGAGAGACACTGAGGACATTGAATTGACTCATTAGTTAAATGTTAGATTTTTCTTCTATTCAATTGAAAATGATAAAAAATCTCTCCTAAATAGTCGTTCTCCCTGTAGTGAATAGTTGTACAAAAGGTTTGTTCACTGTGGAAATCAAGTTCAAAGATCGAACTTAGATTTATTTAGAATCAAAGCAGAGAACAATTACCATAATTGGAGAACTCAGGGATGAGTGATTGAGTAAATTGTTCAGTCTTGTAATTTCAAGTCCCCCTGTAGCAGGAGGAAACTGGTGCCCTATGTATCAAACCATAGCTCAGTCACAGGAGACCTGCTCAACCAGAGAGCAGCCATTCAGACGCTGTTCAATCAAACCCACAATCTGGATGTCTGGGAAGACAAAACACGCCTCCTTCCACAAGTCTGAGAACGATTGGTTGGGACTCTGGTGATGGATGAAGAAAGATAAAGGACACCAATTCACAACAAA
>NC_140236.1:1964439-2106939 GCF_949987555.1 Borostomias antarcticus
AGTGGATCTCTGAGGAGTAGAAGGTACAAGACTAAAGCAAGCCACATATTGATGTAGCCAGTTCATCTACATGTAAGATAAGGCAAAAACTAAGCTCTACCATGCTTTTGACATACTTCTACGAGGACCAGGGATAAATATGTCAATTTCCAAATCCCCCTCCCTTTTCTCAACTCTAGTGCAATGTCACTCTTGCCTATGCAATAGACAACAATTAACTCTCTACAACTGTGTACTTGAATACTATTTAATTGCATTCAATCGCCTTTATCAAGGACACAGTCACCCATGACTGGATGGGATACATAGATGAGGATCAAATTGATAGAATTTACAGACTGCTAGATCATTGATAGTGAAGAGCCAGTTTGGGATTATTTGTCTATCTACATACACTATATTGCCAAAAGTATTCACTCACCCATCCAACAGATGACAGAGGTGCATAGTGCGCAGAGGTCGCCAACTTTCTGCAGTCAATCGCTACAGACCTCCAAACTTCATATGGCCTTCAGATTAGCTCAAGAACAGTGCGTAGAGAGCTTCATGGAATGGGTTTCCATGGCCGAGCAGCTGCATCCAAGCCATACATCACCAAGTGCAATGCAAAGCGTCGGATGCAGTGGTGTAAAGCACGCCGCCACTGGACTCTAGAGCAGTGGAAACGCGTTCTCTGGAGTGACGAATCACATTTCTCCATCTGGCAATCTGATGGACGAGTCTGGGTTTGGCGGTTGCCAGGAGAACGGTACTTGTCTGACTGCATTGTGCCAAGTGTGAAGTTTGGTGGAGGGGGGATTATGGCGTGGGGTTGTTTTTCAGGAGCTGGGCTTGGCCCCTTAGTTCCAGTTAAAGGAACTCTGAATGCTTCAGCATACCAAGTGATTCTGGACAATTCCATGCTCCCAACGTTGTGGGAACAGTTTGGGGATGGCCCCTTCCTGTTCCAACATGACTGCGCACCAGTGCAAAAAGCAAGGTCCATAAAGACATGGATGAGCGAGTTTGGTGTGGAAGAACTTGACTGGCCTGCAGAGTCCTGACCTCAACCCGATAGAACACCTTTGGGATGAATTAGAGTGGAGACTGCGAGCCAGGCCTTCTCATCCAACATCAGTGTCTGACCTCACAAATGCGCTTCTGGAAGAATGGTCAGAAATTCCCATAAACACACTCCTAAACCTTGTGGAAAGCCTTCCCCGAAGAGTTGAAGCTGTTATAGCTGAAAAGGGTGGGCCGACGTCATATTAAACCCTATGGATTGAGAATGGGATGTCACTTAAGTTCATATGCGTGTAAAGGCAGAAGAGTGAATACTTTTGGCAATATAGTGTATATACTGTACCTAGGACTGGAATGAGGAACTGATAAGCTACTGTAAGGACCAACGATGACACGATTTCCAATGTACCTGTTCCTGTAATGGTTCTATATGGCAAATCAACTGTTCTAGCTGTCAGTTCCATGAACAGCAAACATTCCTCTCACATGCAGTGTGACTGGTTCTCCTGTTTCTGCTACCATCTGTGGGCTGGACTGTTATGCTATCAGCAGGGGTGCGTGTGTGTGTGTGTGTGTGCGTGCGCGTGTGTTCCACATGTGTGTGTGTGTGTGTTCCACATGTGTGTAAGACAGGTTGCCAGAAGTCACGGTACAGTCGTAGGGTTCTGGAAGCGCTCATCCCTGCGTGAGTGAGTGTGTGTGTGTGGAGTGTGTGTGTGTGTGTGTGGAGTGTCGATGTGAATCAGCGCTCATCGTTTGTCATCCAAGGTCGTAGGTCGCGGGCCTGTGAGGGGGAGGAGGGGGAGGCCTGGTGGTGAGCTGGATGGGTGACGTAATTAGGAAGTAGTAGCGGCCGTTCGAGATAGATGGGCTAATAATCCTCTCTCTCTTCCTCTCTTTTATTCTCTCACTCTCTTTGAATTCTCTTTCTCTCCTTGCTCTTTCGGTTCTGTTCTCTCGTTTCTTTCTTACTCTCTCCTTCGTTTTAGTTTTGTCCTCTACTCGGGAAAAACCCGACCCCGGTCTCGAAGATCTGTCCTGCTCTGTCTCCCTCTCACACACACACACACACACACACACACACACACACACCACACACCACCCAAGCCCTCTTTCTCACCCTCTCTCCCCAGACATCTGGATCCTGTGTCAGACAGCAGCTGCAACCCGAGCGCGGGTCAACAGGGCCGGTCCACAGGGTCCACACAAGCCAACAAGCCAAGAGGGTCAGGCAACCTTTTCCCTCCCCAAGGGCTCCCCTGGTGCCTGATCCGGCGCTGCCCTCTCCCTGGCATCAAGGGGTAGCGTTAAAACAGATACCCAGCCGCAACGCCAGCGCGGTACCTCTATCAGCGGCCCCTCACAGCTGGAGTCCAGGGGGAGCACGTTTTAACGTAACACCAGTCGTGAGTGGAAGTCAACTTCTCAGGCTGTTAATCGGTCCCTATTCCCTCGGAGGTCGGGACGCTTCGCTGGGAGTGAGTGAGAGTTTAGTCCGTTCAGTTCATTTAGCTTGAGCTCAGGTGGGACTTCAATGGTCGAGGGAAGTACTTAAAATGTCTCATCCACAGTGTTAAGGAGAAGGTAGTTTAGAGGAGGTGTTTAACAAGAGGCATAAAGAGGCATACAAAGAGGATGCATACAACAAAAATGTATAATCTTAAAGTCTGATGACAGAAATATTTCACA
This sequence comes from Borostomias antarcticus, assembly GCF_949987555.1. Lineage (NCBI taxonomy): Eukaryota > Metazoa > Chordata > Actinopteri > Stomiiformes > Stomiidae > Borostomias > Borostomias antarcticus. The sequence goes on from NC_140236.1 coordinate 1,967,131, forward strand.
TATAGGTAAAGGTACCTATTAGCAATCATTTCTGATAATAAAAAGCAAATGTGACCTTTTGGAAAAAATGTATCTCCTTTTGCAACCAAACTCTTCATTTACAAATCTATGAACAACCATCCATAAGCAGGTGTTGACATACATTAACTGTTTGTTTTTGTGTATTTTTTTTCATTACAAGGAAAATTAAAAAGTGTATTTTTTGTGTGTCTGGTCTGGTTTGGGGGTGTGTGTCCAATTGTCTCCTTTCAATCAGTGTGTCACTATAAATACACAGATTGTCTGACACCCCACCCACCACACACACACAAAACACACACACACACACAAAACACACACACACACACACACACAACACACACACTAGGACTACTAGCTAACCTACTACTGCACTGACATGACTAGGAGCTAAGAAGGCCTGCTGGGTCTAGCTACAAACCGCAGGCAGTCACATGACCTCATGTCTGTCCACTCCGACAAGCGAGCCTCCACCTCACAGCGCGCCCTGAAGACTTTCAACGGAAGGAATTACGTGACCGTGGCACAGAATTAAACGGCCACATTTGCTACCTCCGTTTAACAACGTCTTTCACCCAAAATTCGGATGCACGCGTCAGAGTCGAAGTTACCTCAGTGCCGCCGGCTCGACGACGTAAGCTTATCGATAGCGCGGTTAGCCACACCTAGCTAGCTAGCGGACGGGCTGGAGGACCCAGTGTTGGGTGAGTTGAGTGGCGGTGTGTTGGGTGAGTTGAGTGACACCGTGTTGGACTGACTGAAAGGAGAGAGCAGCTCCTACCCTTTTTTTTTTTTCTTTTTTTTTTTTACAAGCCTTTGATTGATTAATGTTTCTGTTGCACCAACGGCTCCCAAGAGGGGGTGAGAGATCCTCTCTAATATGCAGCGAATTTTACAAGGAGCGGTGGGCTTGAAAGTGGTGGGAAGAAACGATCCCGGCCAAGAGTTTGAGAGTGAGAAATCCATCAGGAATGCAACCCTGGCTCGTTTCATTCGCCCCCCTCCTCCTCCCGCTCCCGAGCAAACAGCTGTTGCTATAACTCTACTGTATTTTCCCTCACTGTTACTTAGAGAAAGAGAGAACTTTGAGAGAACAGAGAGGCTGTCAAAACGTACTTAAACGAGAAGAAGAAAGAAGTGTTCCCTGGTTGGTTTGGAACAGCTGTGGACTTACGAGAGCGTTTTACACTATGTGCAAATAAAAGTGTGACGCAGTGGTTAAACCCCTGGATGTAACCGGTGTGTGACCACGGCGGTCTCTAGTTCCGCTGGGAGAGGGCGTAGTTGTTGTTATTGTTGTTGTGTTTGTTGTTGTTGACATCCACAAGAAATGCAAAACAACCGAAGAAACCGCCCAGCCCTTCAGCTAAAATGGCAGCAGTGAAGCAGTATGATGTCACAGTGTCCAGATGAACACATCAAAAAGCGCCATTAAGATCACAAAGTATCGAGATGAGAAAAAACTCATCCACTAAATTCATAAAACCATGTCTGAAGTCAGACTACCATCTGATCTGATGATACACTCGAGATATCCAGACATTTTATAGCTGACCTCTGACCTTGAGCTCACACTGAAAACCATCTGCATCCCCGGCGACGAGGGCTAATCCTATAGGGTCCGATCATCCCCCTCGGGTTCTTTCATCGTGAGGGATGGAGCTGACTCGGCTTGCGTGAACTTTACATGAATTGGTTTTTACCCTCAGAAGATGAAGTGTCACACGCTGGAATGATGGGCTTGTAATTAGCGATGTAGCTGAACCGCTCTTTGAATGTATATACTGTGTGTGTGTGAATGTATATATACTGTGTGTGTGTGTGTGTGTGTGTGTGTGTGTGTGTGTGTGTGTGTGTACACGCACATATCTCTGCATGCGTCTACAACTGTACACATGTCCTCCTACCTATACTCTGTGTGTGTGTGTGTGCGTGTGTGTGTGCGTGTCCTCCTACCTATACTCTGTGTGTGTGTGTGTGCGTGTGTGTGTGCGTGTCCTCCTACCTATACTCTGTGTGTGTGTGTGTGTGTGTGTGTGTGTGTGTGTGCATATCCTCCCACCTGTACTCTGGCCTCAGTGAGCTTGGTCCTCTGGGCCAGCTCCTCGCGGGTGTAGATGTCGGGGTAGTGCGTCCTCTCGAACGCCTTCTCCAGCTCCTCCAGCTGCTCGGCCGTGAAGGTGGTCCGACTGCGGCGCTGCTTCCTCTTCAGGGGGAGGTCCGGTTCTGACTCCACATCCGAGCCCTCGTCCATCCGACCGCCTGCACCGGGGACACGGGGACAACGGGGGGGGTCTTAGCACCATGCGCTCACACGTTTTGTGTGTATGCTGTATGTATACAACCAGGGCTGAAAATGAACACCTGCCACCGGCCAAATGCGGGTACAATTTCCAATTGGCGACTAGATTTGGGAAGGTTATCTGAAAAATATATTTACTTGGCCGGTAGATTTTTTTCATCTACAGTCCCTTTGGCAGGTGACTCACCGTGAGGCAAAAAGTAAATTTTCACCCCTGACTGTATGTATACAACTGTTACACTTGTATGCAGAGGGGCAGGGATCCTGGGGGGGTCAGGGGGGACATGTCCGCCCCCCCACCACAATATTTGAGATCATTAAAATTGTCCCCCCCAATATTTAAATTAGGGTAGTGGCAATCAAATGACCATACAGCCGCGTAGGAAGATGTCCCTCCCCCAAAAAATACTCAATGTAAATGCCCCCCCCCCCCCCCCACAGTTGGATACAGATCCCCGCCACTGTATGTACTGGAACCCAGCGTGTTCTGTGTGAGATTATACCTGCTATAGTAAGATAGGCTATGATAAAGCATCAGCCTCAAGCACAGATGTATACTGTAACTGTACATACACATTACATGGCGTATACCTGTCTCTAAACTTGGAGAGACAAGCGGGAATGAAGAGGACGAGGACAAGTGCGTCTCTAACTGCCACGGACTCCTACGGTACGATTCTTCTAAGGGGGGATAGCGTTTCGCCGCGCGCCGTCTCATTTCGCCGCGTGGTTATTTATACGAGGGAGCCTTTCTTCTCGTAAACACAATCCCGCATCAGTACACATGCCTTCCCAGCATCCCCTGGGGCGCGGGGCTGAGAGTTGGAGGGGGGCGCTAATCTCTCCAGACCACCTTGGCGATCCGTGTACCACTATTCTATCACAACAGCCTGGGGCAACTCAGAGACGCGCACGAAAAAACTGGCAATGTGTAAATATTCCCAATATATATTATTGTGCGTCTGATTTCATTCAACCCACCCCCCGCCCGATATATCCACGGCGGTGTTTAAAATAGCAACGGTAGATTATCGGCGCCACGCAGACATCCGTTTCAATTAAGGCTCATCGCTGTTCTCTCGGCGCGTTCGACGGCGAGCTGGAGGAGGCCGCAGATAAGACGCCATTGTTTTTTTTCCACGTGACGCGAAAAATCAGGTTTCAAACGGAGCGAGCGGAAATGCGACGCTGTGCTGATTTGTCGAGCGTCAAGATGTGAACGGGTGGCGAGAGTCACGGCGCTCTGCGACAGATGTGGTATGAAGGTGCGAGTGAAAGTGTTTTTGAGCAAGTCTTCCGGCGAGCTACGGACGCACGCCGCTGTTTGAGGAGAGCCCGGTCGGACCCGGAGAAAAGCAGAGCAAGGCCATAGAACCAGGGGGCTTGAGCTGTGGGCGGTGCGGTCCGAGTATCTCTCTTTCGTTCTCTCTCTTTTCTTTTCATTCTTCTCTCTCTCTCTTTCTGTTTTTAGAAATTAGGGAAAGTTCATCTATCTAGTGGGCCGCGCGGTGTATGGGACCACAGGATTATGATAATTCATAATTCATAATTTTTTGATTATTCATAATTTCATAAAGTGAATACGGAACCTGGGCCAGGTGGGCATTCTGGGATATCAGTTTTACTGATCACTGCAGATAACCAGCACTCAAACCCTCGCCGTGTTCACCTGTCTGCCTATTTATTTCTCCTACCAACCCGTGAAGCGAGCGCTCTTTGAGGCCAGTCCACCAGAGTTTAGTGGTCCCTTATTTATCACCAGTGGTTTGTGGGTGGGGGGAGAGGGGGGGGCAGTTGGGAGGCTGATCCCTCTCCAAACCCCCCCCTCCCCCCTTCGGCAGCCTGCAGTGGCTCAGCTCTCCAGACACAGGCCCCCTAATCCGGCCCATGGCTCCTCTCTGCGTTTAAGCCATTCCACATTAGGGATGGCTGCACTGGTGTCTCCCCTGCTCCTCATAGATATGCATGGAGCTGAGGACGGGGTGGAGGGGGCGGGGCCACCGAGGGGCAGGGGCAGCCTTGGGGATGGAGGGATGGAGGGAAGGAGGGATGGAGGGAAGGAGGGAAGGAGGGGAGCGAGGCGCAGGTTCCAGACTGCCCCCTCTGCTCAGCGGTGATTATGGGAGTTGAGGGGGCGATGCTGGCGCTGCAGAGACAGAGAGGGTCGCGGGGGGGGGGGGGGGGGGGGGGGAGGGGTGGAGGGAGGGAGGGAGAGGAGAGGAGAGAGAGAGAGGAGCTAGTTAAGTAGGGTAGAAATGGTGGGTGAGACGGAGGGAGGGGATGAGATTGAGAGGCAGGGAGGGAGGGAGGGGTGAGGGGGGGGGGAGGGGATGGGGGAGGGGGGTGAGGGGACAGGGGGGGGTTCACTGTCCCTGCCTCCTCCTTGCTCTCTCTCGGGGGCTTATTGCGATGGCTCTGACCCTGTTTGACTCTTTACCCAGACATCTCAAAACATCCCCCCTCCAACGGCAGGCAGCTCCTCGGTTTAAACGCTCTCTCTGTGGCATGGCCGCCAGCGGAGGTGCCCTCACCACAGAGAGAGGCGGGATCGAGGTTTAGGGAGCCGTGGACCCTGGGTAGAGAGCCGACGTCCAAATGATGCTGAACGATACGGATGAATTCGACGGGTACAGGAAGTAGATGGTTTTGACCTCACATGACCTCCCACCAAGAGATACGCCACCGCCGAAGTCTGCACTGGTAGAACAAAGGTGGAACAAGGTTGGCCTCGCTGATAAAGGAAGTAACTGTCAAATCGGGCAAACATTCAGAGAAAGCGTGTCTGTGTGGGCGCCATGCGAGCTTTCATAGTGACAGTTGTAATGAGCAACGTTGCAGTATTTTTAGACGAGTGGTGCTTAGTAATCACAGAGCTTTGTCTGTTCTTGTGGTGATTGTCTCAGGCCCCCGGGGGACAGTAGAGAGGTACAGACAGGGGGTAGGTGTGGCAGGAGGCACTAATGACTGCCCTAACCAGCTCCAACTCTCTGCTAGAAACACTCGGTATGCAGAAAAAGCTCTTATTTTGACATGGCATGATGAGACACGGTCATTTTCTCACGGCAATTAACAACCAAGACTGCCTCAGACAAGTATGTGTCCACTAAACTAAAGGTGCGTGTGCGTGTGTGTGTGCGTTTGTTTGTTTATGTGTGTTTGAGACTGTATGCACACGCACAAGTTTGCGACAGGCCATGAAAATAACACAACACCGAGAAGGGCCCCATCAAACTGGCTTAGACTCTGGACCGGCTCGGTAGTTTAATTAAACAAGGAATTATGGGATTAGGTGGAGACTCTCATTACGGGCCACTGGAGAAGCCTCGTCGTGGATGTCTTTTTGTCTCTCCCCCCAAAAAGCTCACGCTTGAGAATCCTCAAAGGATTACATGTGGCTGCAGGACATGAGGCCGCATTAATTAAATCAATTCCTCCGCCATTTGCTACTTTAACAAAGATTTGTTTTCGCAAAACTGGCCGGCGCCGAGGTAAATATACATCTGTGTGCTTTAAAGAGGAATCTGTACATGGCACAGCGCTTTGTTTTTGATGAGAGTGGGGGTGGGGGTGGGGTGGGGGGGGGGTGAGGCGTGAGCTGGGGATCGCTGCGAAGCGATTTGCCGTTAACGCGCCATGACAACACTTGAGGTCGGTGCAGTGGGCTGCAGATCGCTTCCCAAAGGCACCTCCGAGTCTTCAGGGTGGCTGCGGCCTTTCATTCCGGAGACGGCACGGAATTTATTTGTTTTCTTCTACATGCTGTCGGATTTGGGGGAAGGAGGTGGAGGATGGGGGGGTGGGGGGGGGGTGAGGGGTGGAGCGGCACTGTATCCATCCTGGCTTTGCGACACTCTCTCTCTTTCCCTCTCTCTCTCTCTCTCCTTCTCTCTCTCTCTCTCTCTCTCTCTCTCTCAGCCCACATGGGTCTTAGAGGATTTGGCCCTGTGTCAGAAGCTGGTTTTCTGTTTTGGAATCACCTCACTTGGTTTGGTTTTCTCCCTCGTTTTTCTAAAGCTTTCTGCATTTTTTTTTTTCTTTTTCATTTTCTCAAACGTCTAAATAAATAAACACAACCTGAAGACCAACTCTGAATGTGAATGGACGAGGCTGGCGGGGACATTCAGGAGGCTGGCGGGGAGATTCACTTCTCTCTCTGTGTGCTCGGCTGATGAGCGCGTGTTCCGCCTCGCCTGTGATGTCCTGATGACAACAACAACCTGAACCCCATTCACGTTCCCTATCACACGTCAGCGCCGTCTCAATGCGGCCTTCGGTCGCGGGACAATAAGACGACCGGCGGAGATAGAATAAAGTTTGACAGCCCGCTGGAGCTGGAAGGTCAGCGCGTCTCCCTCGCCGATAATGGAGCCGGAGATTATGATAATGAAACAGACGCTGGAGCCGATAGAGAGGCTCACCCTGGACTCCATCTTTGTCTCGGCCAGATCCCACGATTGGCATGCTAGGTCTTATCACGCAAATGGGACCATGGCGATCTCCCTCGGTACAGGGGAGGCGGGAGAATGTGCCACGGCATAAATAAAAGAGCATGCTCTACCCCCGTGCTTTGATTTCACTACACCCGCTCGGTTACAGCGCCTTCGGCTGCGCACAGTAATCTCACCTTGCGTGCGTGATATACGGTACCAGAATATCATGTTCTACAACCTCTGAACACACACGCACACACACACACACACACAACAAATCTCATTGAAATTCTACGGTCAAATGTGAAGCCGGTTATCCATTCTCGGAGTAATAAGGGACATTCCGATTATTAAATAATGACAGCTGTAATTCGATTTGAAAGTTCTGGGGATAGTGATAAAACGAGTCTCAACGTTTATCACCAAATTAGCGGCTAATTAAGTATCTGTGCGTGTGTACACTCCTCCAGGGTCCGGGGCATTCTCAAATGCCATGTGTTTGCAACAAAACGATTAAAGTACATTCCTGACCTTAATTGAGGGGGAATCAATCTAAAGTAGAATCTAAACGAACATTAGCTAAATTGTCTTGTTTTACTCTAATTAAATAAGCCTATTAATTGCGTTCAGGGCTGGTGTTTCCCGATGGGATCACATTGTCATGATGGCCGCAATCAATTGTAGCTGGTGACTTCAGCGAGATACTGTAGGCAATGTTTTGCCACCAAAAATACTACAAACGTAGATATGGGCTTTTATAGAACTGGCATAAACCACTTTGTTTGATTAATTTCCTGTTATGCCCAGAGGGTCTTGGACTGAACCGTCTTTATCTTCAGTTCTGGTACCAAGCCGGTGATATTGTCTACGAAGTGTATCGCCATGTAAAAAGGTTTGGGAAAGTCTCTACTGTCTATTCCTACAACACACAAGACAAGGGAGGAGGAACTGAGACAGATCTGGTAACCTTCCTAGAGTGGGAGGGGGGGGGGGGCACGGGGCTCCTTGTCATCACTGTCAGAGTCAGTGCATAATGCCCCCCCCCCCCCCCCCCCACCCAAGCCCCCCAAAACAAAATACCACTGACACCTTAAGGGCTCAGAGAGAGAAGCTGAGAGACGCCCCTCTGATGCTCTCAGACCTAAACACACCAACGCACTGAGGTTCATTTAATGGACCGTAGCTGAGATTGCTTCAGTTAAAATGACGATTGGAAATGTTTTAATTACAGACAAATGTAATCGCTTTGGTGGAAGATCATGTAACGTTAGGCTACTTTTTTTTTCAATCCACACTGAATATTTCAGGAAAATTCAGTTTCTTCAGGCTTTGATATACACACAGTTAATAACCACAAGTCTGCCACATGAACGTAAACAATAGTTCATGCTTTGCTGTCTGTTGACGCGCCGACATGTTTGTTGCAGACTGTTGACCAAGACAGAGGGACAAAGGCGGGCAGAGCTCTGGAGAGCAGAATTAACTCATTATGGGTCATTTTGAAAAGCATATTAGTTCCAGTATAATTACAATCAAGCTCTGCTTTCAGATTTTACACGAGCATCGACCGAGCCTTGACTGAGTGAATCTGACATCTCTCTTGCTTTTGCCCTCGATAATGACTGTTGTTTTCCTGCGTTAAAAACAACAAGCATACATGTTTATTTGTTGTTGCTATTGTGCAACTGTTCTCTTTGTTTGGGAGTTTAGTTTGGGGGGAAGGGGGGATATTGTACAAACAGCCCATTATGGTTCGCTATCTCTGACGTGCATCTGTTTCTCTAGAATATCTTTGGCCCCGGGGCTAGATTACCCAAACCTGCCCCTCTTCTCATGTCTACTGGAGCTCTGAAGTTTAGTTACCAGTGTGAAGCAGCTGGTGTGGACAGGGGAGCGGCCTACATGATAGCAGGACGTTGTTTTTACGAGAAACGGGTTGGAATTAGGGTTAAGGATAGACTCTGCTTCAAAAGGTTAAGGATAGACTCTGCTTCAAAAGGTTAAGGATAGACTCTGCTTAAAAAAAATGACAACATTTCTTCCAGGACAATATTTGCATTGATTTAATTCATAACTACTCTTTTGTCATTCATGTGACACAATAATCACCGCCTCTAAATTCTAGTGTGTCCCACCTACTTTCCAAGCTGTACATAAAGATTTCTCTCAGGTTTATTCTTTTCATTTCTTAGTATAGAAGCAAAACTATGAGAAGACGCTGCGCAAGAGAATAACAAAAAAGCTAAGAGCGGGGGGGGAGGGCTTAGGTGCAGGATGGTTCTAGAACAAACAATTATGCCCTTTCTCTTTCACTTTGGTTTTAGCACTAGAAACGTCCGAGAGAAGAGAATGAAAAGAGCGAAGCGAGGAGGAGAGGTGATGGGTGATGGTCTTTTGGGCCGTCTTGTCATGTGTCTGAAGGCCACATCGGACCCCTTTTTATATTTCTGTCCCGGGCGTTTGTGTGAGTGTGCGCTCGGAGAGACCCAGGGGCCCCCCAGCCCTTTCAGGCCCAATAGAGGCAGGCCCTCGGGGGGCCGCTTGGCCCTGAAAAGAGGGGCTGACAAACCTACGGAGCTCCGCGGGGCGTCAATAAACGCTGACATATTGACTCTCTGTGCCCAGGCGCTGCAGAAAAGTGCTGCCTGCATATTAAACCATTAAAAAGGTCAAACTGAGCAGCACAGCGTCCAGAGAGGAGGAGTGTGCTGTTGTCTCTTTGGTGGGCTGAGGAATGTTGAGGAATTCTATTACATTTTTGGTTTTACTAAAGAGCTATTAGTAACGGCACTATTACTTAAGATGTAAAAAATATTCACAGAGCATTACGGTTAAGATGAAAACAAATTATTTAGTGGAACGTTTTATTCTGATCAGCAGTTTTACAACAGAGTACAGCTGTGTAGCCAATAGCAATGCAATTTCCAAGGGTCCTGTAGGATTAGGTTCTTTGAACAATGGCTGCCCACTAAGAGAGGAAGTGCTGAGTTAACTTTGTCAACAGAAACGGGAGAGAGTGCTAATTCGATTTTTACCTGCCTACATTTTGAATCCTGCTCTGTTGAAAGGTGTCCGTTTACAGCCGGGCTCCCTTCACTGCCCTGACGACAGAGCTTTCATTTCCTGATATGAAGACCTCACTCAGCTGAGGTCAGAGCCAAAGCAATACAATTATGAAGAAGCACAAAAGTAAACTATGCGAAATCTGCCAAATTGGCACCAGAACCTGATCCACCAAGAAAGAGCCTTAAATCCAACAGGGTCCAGATACCAGAAACCCAACTGAATCAGGGACTCTAGCACCATACTGTATGGATGCATTCTTCTCAGAACAGCAGCTGCAGTAGGCAACACTCCACACACTGGTGCACAATGGTGTTGATTAGAAACTGGAAAAACACAGTCAAAAATATTATTAAAATTGGAACACTATAAGAGACCATTTTATGCTTTGATTTAAAAGTGGCAAATACAGTATGGTATGAGAGAGTATAAAAACGTAAACGTTACATTTATTCACTGCACTGCATAATGCTTTGCAAGCACACTTTGTCGTCTCAGTAAACGCCATTTAGAACTGGCATTGAACTCAAGCCTTTGATGCTGTCCTCACAAAGATACGTGCCTTATCAAGGCTTTGTGTCTTAGTAAACTAACAGTTATTAAGTGCAAAGTCTTTATCTGCTTTTTCCTTAGATATGGCATGCATGTGTCTTTTTATACTGATATAAATAGCCTTAAACAAAACTGCAGACTGTCAATATAAACACTGATGTAGATTATGACTGGGAAATATAATAATATAGAGGCACATTATAGATATACAAATGAAAGCCCTTAGTGGACAGCTTGGGGCTTATAAAAGCAAATGCTAAAAGTTTTAAAGAGCAAAGAATAATCTTATTTGGAAAAAAGCAGATTAATAATCACAGCAGAGGAGTTTTTTACCCCTGCAAACAAAATAAGTGATTTGGGCTTGTTGAGTTTCTTTAAAGATTATGGTTAAAAGGTGCTTTGAAATGCACCCCTGATACGTTTATTGGGGAGGGAGGAGATAGCTGAGCACTTGATCTGGTGGCTTGTCATTCCACTGGGAGCGCAGCCTCTTAAACCAAGAAGATGAAAAAGCTGCTCTTCTTGGGCCTGTGCTCTTCCGTCAGATCTGACAACCACTGGGAGAACCAACGGCCATAGGATGACTCCCCTCAGATGATCACCAGAGCCTTGTCTCAACTAGGAGAACCAGTGGTCATAGGATGACTCCCCTCACATGATCACCAGAGCCTTGTCTCAACTGTTTACATCTCAGTCAACAGAAACGTAAGAGAAAAGCTGAATAAATTATTGGACGTGTCCGTATCTTTTTCTGTGTGTAAAACCTGTGATTGAAGTTTGATATTATTATTTGTTTCAGATCCTAAAACAGACTGTGGGAATGTGGACAAGAAGGGAGTGTGAGTGTAAGTGTGAGTGTGAGTGTAAGTGTGTGTGTAAGTGTGAGTGAGTGTAAGTGTGAGTGTGAGTGTAAGTGTGAGTGTGAGTGTGAGTGAGTGTGTGTGAGTGTGAGTGTAAGTGTAAGTGTGAGTGTGAGTGTGAGTGTGAGTGTGAGTGTGAGTGTGAGTGTAAGTGTAAGTGTGAGTGTGAGTGTGTGTGAGTGTGTGAGTGTAAGTGTGAGTGTGAGTGAGAGTGTGAGTGAGTGTGAGTGTGAGTGAGTGTGAGTGAGTGTGAGTGTATGTGAGTGTGAGTGTGAGTGTGTGTGAGTGTGTGTGTGAGTGTGTGTGAGTGTGAGTGTGAGTGTGAGTGTGTGTGTGTGTGTGTGTGTGTGTGTGTGAGTGTGAGTGTGAGTGTAAGTGTGAGTGTGAGTGTAAGTGTAAGTGTGTGTAAGTGTGAGTGTGAGTGTGAGTGTGAGTGTGAGTGTGAGTGTAAGTGTGAGTGTGAGTGTGAGTGTGAGTGTGAGTGTAAGTGTGAGTGTAGCTGGAGCCTGAGGAGAGAGAGAGAGAGAGAGAGAGAGAGAGAGAGAGAGAGAGAGAGAGAGAGAGAGAGAGAGAGAGGGCCAGTGGACGCATAAATAAGTCCATTAGTTAAAACTGTAAGACAAGCCCTGTGTTTGAAGCTGCGGCTCCCCCCTCCCTCCCTCCCTCCCTCCCTCCCTCCCCACCCCTCCCTCCACCCCCCCCCCCTCTCCTGCAGCTGGTCAGCCCTACTGCTGCTCAAACACACCGGTCACCACATTCACCACTCAAGCCGGTGGAAAAAATCTGAGCAAATTTCTGATTTGCAACACTCTGGGAACATGTTTATTGTCTTTGTGCAAAGTGCAAAACACACATATAAATAAAACGGGGGAGAGAGATTCCGGGGTGAAGCAGCAAAGGAGCAGAAAATGGGAGATTTTCTGGCCGTAAGTGGCATGGTTTGTGGTGATTTTTAAACCACTGGACCATGGTGTTAACTACTAATCAGCTGTAAAACTGGGCAGCCGCCTGTGTGCTTAATTATGTGTCATGCCCCCTTTGTAATAAAATTAGCTTGAGATTATTATTGTTGGTTTCAAGTAGCCTCCACTTCCCATGAAAAAACGGAAGGGTGTCTACAGTCAGGCATAAAGCATTGGTGGGAGCTATTTTTTAATTGAAATAAAAGGTGACATTCTGGAGGGATATTTTCAGGGGGAAATCAAGTATTTTTGACAAAGGAACAAGAAGAAGGTTATTGTAAGTGGTCTACAAATAAAGAATATGGTATTTTTTTTCCCTTGTTTTACAAATAACAGAAAAAGAGACCCCAATAAATATTTCAAACCAGCTTTTCTGTACCTACAGTACTGTAATATGACCAAAGTGTGAGTTAACCCTTTCGATACGACCACGTCACCGGCAACATTTAAAAAATATCTAACAAATATTTAATAATATTACAAAAATATCTAACAAATCTAAACAATTCCTCACTCCAACACTTGCTGAAAGCTGAGAAACTGCGCTTTCTAGTATTATAGGGAAAATCCAATTAATATTCAAAATGTTGTCACTGTACTTTCAGGGTTAAAAGGGTTAAAGTCTGGACAGGCCTGTCCCCTCTGGCTCTGGGGCCCTTCGGGAGTATAAAGTGATGGGTTTGAGTTAGAGAGAGCAGTTTATAGACAGAGACATAGGATGACATACAGCCATAGCCGCAAACCCAGGATAAGCCCATCTCAGATCTGTGTCACAGGTGTATTTAACGTCACCGCAAAATATCTCAACATCAGCTTTTTTTGTGAGGTGGTCAGGGCTCTACAGACAAATAATTATCTGGATTTCCTCCACGTTTACAAAGATGATCCACAAGTAAAATGCCTTAGACAGCCTATTGGTTTCTGATGTCTGCGCTGTCTGTCTTTGAATAATATAAATACAGACAGGTGTTGTGATCTCCCTGGTTTCACACTCCTTTTAGGGGTGTCTAGTAAAGTGAGTGATGTATTCAATAAACAAGAGCTGCTTTTTAAGAGACAGATTTACAGTCTAAGGGCTTTTAATTTGAAAGGCATGTTTACAGCCCTAACTGATCATCACATTATCTTTCAGACATGTGTTCATACAAAACAGCATCAGTAGGAATACTGTAACACCCCAAGTTTGCGATAATCTCGAAACATAAAAACTGTCTACAGGCAAAAAATAAGAAATTAAAAAAGAAATCTAACAAAAAAGCAGCTGATCACCATCATACTACTTTAGTGTATATAATGTATTTTCATACTGTATGGTTCTTTTTTATGGAGCAAGTCATATTTTTTAGTAACTCTCTCCTCTGAGATCTAAGAGTTTTTTTTTTTTCTTGTTCCAACACACTCCTAACAGGCAATGGAAGGGTCACTCAGGGGTCCATCCCCTCTCTTCTGCCCTCCTCACCAACACAACATCCTCCAGCTTCAACAACCAATATCTATAACTAGATAGTACTGGTACTAATACTGCTCAACATGCCTGGGAAAAAATCTACCACAAAAACAGTGTTTTTACTGCACAAACAGAATATATCAACACCATTCAGTAATAGACACCAATAAAATAGCTTAATATTTTGAGTATACTTGGACAGCAATAGCTAGTGACTGCCAATATAAACAAGTGGTTTAGAACTGTAGTAGAGCATATACAGTATTTGAACTAGTTTGGTCAACTAATAATGCTATACTCTTAGCAATGTGAGAATCAGATTACAAATAGGCTGCTATCTATACTCAGTTAATGTTTTCAATCTCTTTTTTTTCAGGTTTTGTTTCTTAAATCCTCCTCCTCTCTCTCGTTCTATCAGAGTGTAATCTCCTCCCTAATCTGGCCCCTTTCCTTGTCTTCGTCCCCCTGTGTTCCCCAACACATCTTTACTCAACTGACAGCTCCAGGAATCAATCACATATGAACACTGAATGTGTTCCTAAAATATGCTTCCAAAATGAGATTCCTTGCGGCGCCGAGTATTCAGAGAGTCCCTGAATGACCGGGGTCACCTCTCCTGGGAATGCTACTAACGTTTAGTCACAAATCAAAGGCTAATGATGACAATTGATGGGAGTTTTGAGGAAAAACATGGACTGAAACGCTGCAGAGGACCTATGAGCTGTTTCTTAAATTAGTGGTAACACTGTCAGGTTGAACATACTGTTGCTACTGCTCAATAATTCTGGCTGGTGACTCAAGAAGTGTCTCTTTACAGCCATGTTTACAATCCACAGTAACCAACCCACTGACTCTCCTGGCTATCGAGGACTGGGGCTTGGCCTAAGAACAAAGTTCCTGAAGTATAGGGAATACCATCATTCTAAAAAGACACTTATCACACAGTCAACCGACATTTGAAGCAAAGCGCTCCCAGTTCGAACCGTGAAAAGGGCGAGAGAGCACATATAAACGCCCCTCTCTCTCCCTCCGTCGTGATTAGCATATTCCCCCTCAGTGTGGTGACACCTGCTGCTCAGAGTGGGCGTGCGGAACACAGGGCTTTACTTCAAACGCACCAAAAGACCAGCAAACCGCCGCATTGACCGGACCGGCGCAACCCCCGGAGCAGGCTCCGCCCACTGCAGATGTACATTAATGCAAAGAAGTAGAAATACCAACCCGCACGGCAGCAGCACCGAGGAGAGACCCGCCTCTTCTTCTTTTTTTTTTACACTGCCGTTGTCTCGCTCAATCGTGTCAGTTTGAGGGAGGCCATTCAGGGGTATTCATGCATCCGCTTTTGAGCCACAATGGCCGCTAGTTTATAAACTGTCAGCCTGGTTGCCTGAAGCCTTTGGTTGCTATTGTCTCGCTCGCCTTAATAAACTTTTGGAGGAGTTCATCAGCTTCCCTGAAGGGCCTCTGCAGTGGGGCCAAAGACACAAAATAACAGACGGTTCTCTTTCATTTCACCCTTTCTCATTTTAAGTGAGTGGGCAGCCAGACAGGGATATATAGAACAACTCTGAAAAAAGGCATGGGGACAAAACGCATCCAAAAGACAAAATAACAACAATTGACTTTTAGCTCATCACAAACAGACAGAAATAGTGGGATTTAGAAAGTACAGTATGCCTACTGCAATGTTCCTTGAAACTGTTGTACACTGACACAATAACAGGCCTATTTCATCAACAAAATTAATCTTAGATGATATACTATAGTGGATATAAATAATAAGGTTTATACATGGGATAAGGTACCTGTATATACATATTATGTATAGCAGATGCTATGATCAACCTACAGTAGACTAATAGCATTCCCTTAGCAAACATCCCTATGGGAATTAAACCCACAACTTTGAAGAAGTGAGCACAATGCATAAAATGCACTTTTCTAGGTTGAAATTCAAGTGCAAGTCATGACATTATGAAATAAAGCCCCTATTACTCCTAAATTAACTCTTGTGTCCGATACACCCTCGTGTCTAGAACACCCTTAAATATTCACTATAGCCTGTAAAATAAGTGGCGCAAATTACATTAATGCAATGACTTAGAAATAGCCATTAATCCACTTTCATACCTTTCAACAGCGTGAACATTTTATTTGCTACGAAAATGTAAGGGCTTAATGGATGTTTAATCTGGATATATTTAAGGTCATTTCATAGCCAATTAGAATGGATTGGTGCATTATGAACTGCTTTTTACATTTGCTCTGAAGGGAGAGAGGTGATGCCGAATACCACAAAATGCACGTAAAGTATAAATATGTATGTATAAATACGTACAGTAGGATACGTATGGTATAAATACGTACAGTAGGATACGTACAGTGTAAAGACGTATAATATAAACAATGTTGTAACACATTAGATCATCCTCATTCTCACTCTCCATAAAGAATAGACACTTTGTTTCAAAAGCTTCTGTACACCTATTAGCTAACATATTAATTGTAAGCCTATCTTAGACAGACAGACAGACAGACCGCTCGATCGCTTGATCGATAGATAGATAGATAGATAGATAGATAGATAGATAGATAGATAGATAGATAGATAGATAGATAGAGAGACCGTGTTATTAGGGTTACAGTAGCTCGCAGTGGTAGATAGATAGATAGATAGATAGATAGATAGATAGATAGATAGATAGATAGATAGATAGATAGATAGATAGATAGATAGATAGATATGTACCGCATGTGTACAATATAGAATAGAATATGTACATGCATATATTCTTTTCTGTTTTATACTGTACATGTGCTGTACATATGGATGTATATAGAATCTGGATATGCATATGGATAAATAGAATATAGATATATAGATATAGATATAGAATATGGATGTATAAGAATAATGGCCGATGACGAGGATGATGCTTGTCTAACAAGTGGCACTGCGTCACTTGTCGTTACTTTTTACCCCACCCTCACTTGCCCAAAAGCTGAGCTTGTATTTCCCCCTGGTTTGGGCCCTAGATGAGTGTGAGACTTTGTTATGGTCCTGTCATTAAAGGTGCAGGATGAAAGGGCTCCTCAGGCCTTCTCTACCTAGGGCCGTCTCCCCGGGGCCCCCAGATCAATTACATGGGAGAGAGAAATGAGTTGGATTTAAGTGAGGGGATCCGGACCCTGGGAGCCCAGGCCCAAATCCCTGCACACAGCGGTGACTAATAAACCAGTCATGCGCAAAATATCAAGTTAACCCAGCAGACGGGCAAATAAAATAGGAAACTATTTGAGATATTGAGTGATCAACACTTTTTCACAGTTTCGTTTTTGCCGTCGTAATGGACTATTTAGGAATAGCAGGTCAAATCTGTCGCCTTTGATGTTTTACATGACGATGTTATATTGGTTTGCTTCCTTAAGTAATGAGAAAGACGTATCACAACAATGGAGCCACTGGTTGAGTCCTGTCACATCCATGGTGGAGTCTGTTATTAAATCTTTCTGCGTAGGTATGTCCGCAGGTTCTATTAAGATTGAATGCACTAGCACAATATGTAGACTAGCCTACTTCACGGGAAACACAAAGCCGTATGGAGAATGACAGTTTAACACTCGTCAACACAGCACACATTTGGAAACCGGGCACGACCTCACCCTGGGAGCTCTCTGAAATCATTACAAAGTCTCACCAAGGACTCAATTAAGAGCCAATAACGCGGTGACATTTTTCAATTAATTTGTGTAGCCATATTTGTATTCCTTAAGATTTATATGTTTTCTATTGTCCTACCGGCTATCATTTGCAACTGGAGCTTAATGGTTACCCAAGGCTTCGGACTGCCCCCCGAACCTCTTTCTGCCCGTCCCCCCTTTGTGAAACGCTTCCCTATTGTTCGCTGATCAGTCTCCCATTGGGTCGTCAGACAGGATTCTTGGCATTTGTCGGCAAAATGAAAGCGGGATTAAGGAATGGCTACTGAGCACTCCATGGCAAAGAAGTGGGCTGCTATTCTCCCATTCACACCCCCTTCCTCGTTTAGTAGCTCCTCTTAAGATATATTTGTTTTCTCAAAGACGCCATTGATGCAGCTCGAAAGGACACTAAGGAGGAAAAATCAACAAGGGAGAAGGGGGAGGGGGGGGGGGGGGTCAAAAAAAAAACTAACAACAGTCACTGACACAACTGGACTAGCGATACAACTAGCCCCTCTAACGGGTATCTTGACTACAGTTAGGCTACTCAACAGTTGGCCATTTGGGGTTGGACGAGCTCCTTGGACTTTCGTGGGGAAACGTATTGGAAAGATGGCTGGTTGTAGCATCATCAAACACACTTTTGTGAAAGCCCATAGGAAGCCCTGAGGCCAGTACTTTTATTGGTGTCAGCAGGATATTTCCCTTGTTGCTTGTTCATTTGTCCTTCCAAACCACCCTCCCCCCCACCCAAACCTCCCTGTGTGAGTTTGAAATTAAAAGCATCCCTGACCCCTAGCCTATAACATCCAGTTTACATGTGTTTCTATGTATTTACAACTGCATTGCATTTCACATTGACTGACTGAACAATTACAAAATGGATGTCAATTCCAAGTAGCTTACCACCAAATTCTGAAGCTAAAATATTATATACACCTTGAGATTTGATTTGTGTTTGGGGAAGGACTTGTTAATTCCTTTTAAGTTAGGCTATTGGAAAGGATTATTGCCTTATGGGGAGAAAAAAGTCCCTTAGTCTACAATAGACCTTTGAATTTTGTTAAGCAGTCCAAAAAGGGAGACTGTCCCTTTAAAGACACACCAGAGAGTCAGAGCGTAGGCCTACTCCGTGCATATGAGTCCAGATAGGCCGTGTCCCATATGGCAAAAATGCTTTAATTAATAGACAGGCAAGCTTGAAAGCAGCACTGGCAGCCTGTAATATGATGAACTCCCATTGTGGCGGTGTCACCACAAATGTTTCTGATAAGCAAAAGCACCCAAGGATCAAAGACTATAAGCCTCTCAATTTCCTCTAGCCGCTTCTACTTTTCCTCACCTACTTTTTTTCCTCTCCTCTTCTCTTAAAAATTCTGAAACACACAACACGAAATCCCTTTCATGACAACCACAGGGTCCGCCGCAGGTTAGCGGGTCACCAGAGTCTTTGGATATAATTGCGTATTAATATTCGACGTGATGAAGAGGCTTATTCCTTTCTCAATGTCTTAATAAATTGACAGTACACGCTTAATCATCAATGGATAGATTTCCCCTGTCCGCCGATGTGATATAAGGCTATAATCCTCAAAAGAAAAAAAATTCAGAATGATGTCCTTCAGCGTGCATGGTGGGCGTCCTGGAATTACCGCTTTCAAAGCAAAGTAGCCTACTTTAAAATGAAACAGGTTTGACTGCAAGATTCACTAAATGTGTAAACCATAGAAATCTGAAATGATTGTTTGATGTCAAGGAAGCACACTCAACAAATGCTTTGAATAAATTATACCAAACAGTTGCGGTATTAGCGTATAAGTGGCCTCTAAATCTCGTTTGGCAAATGAGTGAATTTGACATGTCCCATGTTTATTTTAGGCTACAGGGTACTCCGTGTATGGTTCTCGGGACAGGCTAAATTCATTATTATTTATTCCTTTACAGAGCAGTAACTTGCTTAACAAATTATGGTTATTTATTGCCGGTTGGGGTAATTTGATTTGTTCCACGAATTACGTCACTTGGGTGATCGGGATTTCGTGTAATAGCGTTCAGTCTTAGCCTATATCCGATGCACATTTGTTAAATCTTAAAAACAGTAGGCTATTTCTAACCCCGGCAGTGGAATTAAAGGGCATATAATCATCATTTCTGGCTGGAAACTCGAGGAAGCCCCACACTAGCAACAGAACACAGTCTGTAATGTTACGAAGCTTATTGCCTTGTTGTAACATATATTAGGCTGTATTGTTATGCATTTGTTATGCACTTGTTTTCCAATGGACTGTGTGTGCTTTGTCATTTCTGTATGTTTTTATTGTTAGAATGCCACACCTGAACCCTTTGACAAAAATATGATATTATTCTCTTCTATTGTATTTTATAATGAGGCATTTGGA
The DNA here is from genome assembly GCF_949987555.1 of Borostomias antarcticus. Classification (NCBI taxonomy): domain Eukaryota; kingdom Metazoa; phylum Chordata; class Actinopteri; order Stomiiformes; family Stomiidae; genus Borostomias; species Borostomias antarcticus. Next base: position 1,986,866 of record NC_140236.1, read on the forward strand.
TGGGCTACTATTCAAAACTAACATTAACTTATAGCAAATAATAGTCTTATAATCATTTTCAAAAAACATTATTAGTAGTAGGCTATTATAAGTGTTATGATTATTAGTGTTATTATCCATGTTATTATTACCATTATTATTGTTTTTGGTTTTTAATATTATTATTATAGCCTAATTATTATAGCCTACTGTTGTTGTTGTTGTTGTTGTTTTTATTAGTGTTGCTGTTATCACTGCTATTATTTTTAGGCTACTCATAATCTACTCTGCACTGGAGCCCTCCTGCTATTGCAACCCCCTCTCTCTCTATTAGAAGATTTTCGCTCCTGTTTTCGCTTTTTATATGTTCCTTAACAATCTTGTCCTGTAAATTCCAATGAAATTTGCAGCGAGGCAATGAGGGGGAAAGGGAGGTTAATCCGAGTTTAATACTGGTGCACAGCACAGGACCAGAGATGATTGCGTTATCTCGACCCAACATTTGGGTCTCCCTCAATTTCAACCCAGCCAAATAGCTGCGAGAAAGAGAAGATGGAGTCACTCTCAGTGCCCGAGGAAAGTTGTTATTAATAGCTAAATAACTTCCCCATACTTTCACTAAACCTCTCACCATTCCAGATGGTGTGTTTGAAGTGGTCTCGCGACTCATCCCGGCCCCCTTTTCTCTCAACCGAGCTTATTTTGGACTCTTATTTCTCCTTCTCTGCAACTATCTCTGAGAAACAGATCACATAACAGCATGCTCGGAATATGAATATAATAGCTCTTCGGTCTAGCTCGGCATTTTGACCTCTTCTCGTAAAAACAGTCAGAAATCAAAACAATCATAATCAATATTTTCTTATGAATTAAGTATCTAATTGCCAAATGTCTTATTCTGTTTGCAACTGACTATAGGCTCGAGCCAGGGTTATGTAGGCCTGGAATTGATTGACATCTCGCTGTCTTCTCGCTGGCCTCTCTCATTTCCTCTGATCCCACTCACAACAGTCAAAAATCCCGCCTGGCCCCTGTTTGATTAGACTGAGAACCTGCAGGTAATCCGTCCATTTGTTCAAGTGTCCATTGCACCCTTCCATCACACGGGCTATAGAAGAGATGGCTTCATGTTGGTTTAATCAAAGCTCAATTGTTCTTCATGAATTGACTGTTGCGGTCCTCGTCGCCAACCCCCCCCCCCCTTGGTTGTAAAGCAATGGATGTAGGCTGATGGGAAATTAGGTCACACACCGAATGTATAGACATAGGCCTTTCCTGCGTTTGGAATGATTGTGCCTGTTGCATGAAAGCTAGACCAGTCAGTGTCCTCGTGTTCCATATTCATATGTCTATCCCAATTCATAATTTGCATTTTTTCTTCGTTAGGACTAAATGAAAGCGATGTCAGTCGTCCATGACGACATCAGTGAGTGCACAAGTTCTCCACTTCATGTCTGAAACATTGTAAAATTACGATCTTCCCAAACTACCCAAGCCTTCGCAGTAAACTCTAAATCTGAATGGACAGCAGTGGTTATTTTGCTTGGACTTCAAATACGATGTCCCCTATATATCCAAGGCTCAATTGGTTTGCAATCTACAAACACCATTTAGGTCTAGGATACAAAACGATTGGTATATTTTAATCTATTCGAGGATGCCAGAGTCATTGCCAATGCAATAGCCTATCATATATAAAACGAAACAAATAAAATAAATATATAAATACAATCTTAACAACTATAAAGAAACCTAAAATCTCATGAATTTGTGCCTGAGGTTAGTCGCGAAGTGAACCGTTTAGAGATGAAAGTGAAAAAAGAGAAAAGGCTCAATTTAATCTGCTTTAAATCCCTTCAACATAACGTTTGCTTGAAACTGTAAGAGTGAGGGGCTGATAGGGGATAAATGCATTTCTTACCATGCCTGCGAGCTATTACAGCCCTCTCCTACACAGACCCCCATTCAACAGACACCGGTTTCATTACCAGCTGTAATAGGCTAAGTCTTAACATTATTAAATGCCAGCCGGATGATAGAATGAAACAAGCACAGAGACAGATCTTTAAAGAATTAACAAGGAGGACAGTCGATGTTCTGGTTTCAACATGTCACCATAAATGCCCAAACATGTAGGCAGACATTTGACGGAGGGTGAAACTGACACTATGGATATAAACTAGGCATAACACGTTGCTGACTGTCACATTGCAAGAGCATCTAGCCCAGACAACAAACCAATCAAGTGTATGCTACCGATAGCTATCAAACACTCTATAGGCTGGCTGAGCAACACTCGGGTCACGCCAGCCGTGGTTTCAGAGAAGGGGTCATTAAGTATCATGTTGTCTAGATTAGGTGTTTGCGTTGATCGCGCGCCATACAGGAAATAAACAATATAATGATCTGTACACAAATTGCCCGTATGTCCATCAGAGGTAGAGAAGCATTCGATCATGACACGATCTTAACAGAGATGCACACGTTTTGCACTCTCCATTGCTTTTTATTTTATACTGTTATTTTTTATTATATTTATTTATTGAATCCATTGCATTGCCTAATATTCCAGTAGACTCTTATAATCTCTTATAGACTCTAATATTACAAAACTATACCAGCGGGGTGGATTGAATAATTCATTCTCCTTCAGTTCTCATCTTGGCCCTTTGTCCGTCCTTTCTTTATGGGTTTTCGTGTGTGAAAAAGCCCAATCGCCATTCCTCTTTTAGCTGCCCGCTTTTGAGGGGGTTTGCTTTTGTAGGCTACCTCAGGATCCGTGCCTCAATGGAGTAGATGTCTTGAGGACTGAAGTTCATCGTCAAGTTTAGTGAGGCCGTCTCTTTAGAGAAAGGGTTTTTGTGCAAACGTTTACTCAACATATAGCCTATTAAAATCTTTGATCATTTCATTGGGATTTTTTTCAGACACAAGATCTAGTGCATTTTGACAAGGGAACATCCAAAACTCTCTAGTCAACAAACGGCCAGAATAAGAGATTCACTTCCCAAGAATGTATCGACCTAAGGCCACTTAGGTTATGCTATAGACATACCGCAGGCCTATATGGTTATGTTATGTAAAACATGCTAACAAGGTAGGCTACTGTTTATCCATCTAATTGATCCTGATTTACAGGGCCCTCCGATTATTTATGAGCAGAATATGACGTAAGCACACGCTGCAGGATTTTAAAAAGAAAAAAGGAAAAAAAAGAGTGTAACCTGCTGGTCGTAATTGATATTGATCGTCGCATCGGTCATCTGTCAGTTGACGTTTCAAGGGACCGTTTACCCAACGCCAGAGGAGTCTGTTGTGCAAATTAATGTTGTCTCTAAGACCCCCCATCAAGGTTCATAATAAATAATTTAGCAGGTCTAGTTAAGATGCTATTGCCAAACAGTTTAGCAATAAAATCATAAATTATGTAACCTAGGCCTAAATAAAACAGTAATTAGGTAAGGTTAGGCTAGTTGCTTATACCGTGAAAACGAATGTCAGTAGCCGATAGTCGTATAGAGCCTTAGCCTATTCTACGCGTCCTTATGACTGGACCTAATTTAACTAGACAGAAATAGGCCACATAATCAGTGTGGTTACATTTTCCAAAAGCAAATAAATAATCCAGATGAATTAGTCTACCTTTATCGCCAAGAATACCATCGATGCTGTGTTTAGTTTTCTTTTCCCCATCTTCATCCTTTTTATCACAGTCGTCTTCATCATCTTTCCTCCCAAATCGAGCTCGAAGAACACGACTAATTGAACTCACTACAAGAAAAAAAAGAAGCATTTTTGGAAATAAATTAGCCTACTAAGACATAGCCCAGCTGAAACTGTGTTGTGGACACATTTTAAATGAGCAATAATAATAGGCTAATAATAATAATAATAATGATAATAATAACAGCATAATAATAGCCTAATAATAATAATAATAACAGCACAATGATAATAATAGTAATTATTATTATTATTATTATTATGCTGTTATTATTATTATTATTATATAGGCCGGCTTTTGACAACCTAAAAAGTCGTAAAGATGGAGCAGTAAAAGGGTTTCTTACCAGATGAGGCCTCACCTGATGGAACGGTGCTTCTGTCACAGACCCCGTCCTTCAGCAGCTTATCGCGGATCTCCCAGCTGAACATGCCGGGGTTTTCTCGCTTGTATTCCTCAATACGTTTCTCTACATCAGGCGTTGCTACCTGCTATTGGGTTTAATTCGTGTAGTACAACAGCAGGACAGGGAGAGGCAGAAAGAAAAAGAAGAAAATGAATGATGCAGAGAAGACGAACCAAGCAGAGAAAAAAGTGGAGGTGGAGCGAAAAAAAACTTTAGTTCAGGGTATGAAACAGTGTTTCATCGTGTAGTCTAACACCCTAATTAAACTACTAAGCAATTCCTACTAGTCTACTACTACTCCTACTAGGCTACTACTAGCCTAGTATAGTCTACTTCTTCTATTACTAGGCCTTCTTGTAATAGCCTAATTATTGTTATTATTGTTGTTATTATTATTATTATTATTATGCTATTATAATTATAATAATAGCTTCATAATAGGCATACGTAATAGTAGCCTTCTGATATAGGCCTACTGAAAAATAACAGCTAATAATAAAATGTATGTTATTGTTGTTTATTTAGGCAGACTCGTTCACTCACTCTGGGCTTGCTTCCTCCTATCGCCCCGGGGCGGATCGAGCCTGTTTCTTGATACCGACAAAGAATTTTGGAAACGCAGCCGTGGGAGACGCGAAGCTGTCGAGAGATCACACAGGGACGGATGCCGTGGTGGGCCATCTCCACTATTTTGTGACGAATGTGATTTGGCAGTGGCCTTCCATTGATGAATACGCCGCCGAGTTGATTCACTCGACCTTGACCCAAGGGAGTTGACACTGTGCGGGGAAAAAAAGACCTATTAGTGAAAACATTGACACCATCACGTTTACACACCAAATATCCCAATATACACCGATAACACCTTTCAATGAATGAGTATTGCGTTATAATAGCCAAGGCCTGGGTAATACAGAAATAAATAATGGCAATTTTAAGATTGCTGGCCTATATTGAATTGTGTCGAAGGGCCCTATATTAGGCTATATTTTGTATGCAATATTTTTATTTTTTATTTTAAAATAAATATTAGTTGATCAGTTAGTCTTATAGGCTACCATTAGGTAAAGGCCAACTAAATTACATTATGCAGGTTACGGATTAGACTATACACACATCAAATGTGGCCAAAACAATCGTTAAAATAAAGTAAATTATATCTTACCCATGCAATTGTTGAACGCCATCATGGATATGCCTAGATCATAAATCTACTGTTAACAATTCAAGGAAATTTGACAGATAGTCATGTGTAAACTGGTTGAATGTTGTCTCTAGTCTGCACTGAATTACAAAACCATTTACAAAGGATTCGTACAAGTCAATGTGAAAATGAAAAAAAGGGTTCGCTGGATTTGTCATTAGCCAGAGAGAGAGCAGTCTAGCCTCCTCGAGTGTCCCATCCGGCACTGAAGAGCCTCTGAAGAGCGGGGCCTAGTCCGCCTTCATTATTCACCGTCATGCTGTACAAATATTGATGTAATCCTTTGATTCTTCGTTTTGCTGTGTATTTTACTTTCAATTCCAGCATCAGGACACTTCAATAAATCCCGGATCTTGGCTAACTTGCCAGTTTCGTGTTTGTGGGGATTTTATTGGCGCCACTTGAGCACGGAGCTCGCACGGGAGACTAAAATACTAAAATTAAATAAATGCAAATAGTTCGACATATGCCAGTAAATTCTATTCACGCGCTTGCAGAGGCTACTGCAATAACCCAGTATCATACACACTCAGTCTCCGGTATGGTGTTTAATTAACCTAGTTTGTCCAATCAGGCTGTAGGTTTTCATCAAGTCTGTCTTTCCTACACCGGGTGCGAGGACTGAGTAGCCTAATTTACACTAGTCTCCTGTGATTGATCTTTTTGTTTAACAACCTATCGGCCTAACATTTTTCTAATACGAATCGATTTGTGTATCTAGGAACTACAGATATCTACCCTACGAGGCTAACGTTAGGCTACTTTATTATGAAAAGTTTTGTAGCGTTCTGTTCACTTCTGTTTGACGCTATTTATCTGATGGTTCAAGTCTCAGACGTACCTTCCAGGGGGAAGCCAGTGCGGGGGTAGTTCTGTCCAGGCGCCGGTCGCATCATTCGTGGAACTGATCCTTGCAAAGATGACATTCTACGGTTAAAAACAACAGGCACCACCAGGCCGATATTTCATCTGCTTAAACCAAGTCCAGACGTTTTGGTGCGAAAGATGAAAATATACGCCAGTCCAATGAGCAAACGATGAAAAGGGGAAGACAAAAATAGTCATCCAGAAGGGATGAACGTCTGACCACTAAACCCCCAAAACGCTAAAACACGAGCACGGTGGGGGGGCCGGAGCAAAATAAGAGTGCTTTGAGTAAGGGGGAGTGTGTACGTACGGAGGGAGGGGGAAGTCCCTTACACTCGCAAGTGGGCAAAGGTTACTTAATTCTTTGCAGTGTTTTCCTAAAGGGTCTGTAGTAGTTTTTGATGGCAAACTCGGCTTGGAGGTTGGGAGTAATTTAAGTGGATAACTTTGGCGCACGGGCGTGGGAGGGGAGTTGTCGTGCGCGCCCATAGGCTCCCGGAGGGTTCTTTTATTCATGAGGGGGAGAGAGAAGTGCAGCCAAGTTTTCTCAACCAATCGCAAAAAAAAAAATGACACCCGACGCAAACACATTTTGGCATCTTCCCATTCATCGCACGTCGTTTGAAAACCAACAAGAGTAGGCTACATTTGATTGATTAAACAAACCCTGATGCTTCAAGGCTGAAAGTCATCTGTAAACTATGCAATATTTATATTATGTATTTTAAGGCCTATAGAAAGTGTTCCAATTTGTTTACATTTAAGCATTTGAATAGGCCAAAATACAGTCTTCACAGGCATACATGTGCTGCACGTGGACTCTTTTGCAGAATCAGTAAAGCACATTGTCAAATGCCATCCCAAAGGCTTTTGTTATAGGATAACATTAGATTGAATCATAGCCTATTCGTTGCAGAAGCTTTCTATTGATTAATTGCTTAGGAATATCTTCTGATGCCCATTTATTTGCATTTCAATATATAGCCTTCTATATATGTTAGCAAATTGCCATTACTATTTCATGTTTTATTTTTGATTCCGTTATATTATAACTATATAGTCTAAATATATTATATATATTATTATTAGGCATCTCTCCAACACAGGTGTGCGTCTCCCTCGTCTTCACGAGCCTATTTAAGTATCATAGCTCAATACGTCTAATAATGAGCAGCGGTAATTTTATCATGCCAGGGATAACATACCATGCAGACATGCTAATATACTGACACGTCTCTCTTATTACGTGTAGGCTATACCTCGTATTATGCCTATAGCCCGTGAGGCACCTAAATCCCAATGCACTTTCCCATCAGCATTTCCGCTAATAGCCAAGCCTACACACCATATTCGCCCATTTGTTTTGTTTAGTAGCCTAGTGAATTTGTATTGTCCTCATAAATTGCAGTGTGCTTAAAGCCCCCGTGTAGGCTACACATTAGCAGACAAAGTGCCACATTAGTGGGTCATTTGAAATATAAAACACTTACTTTCTTTTTATCACTTTTACTTCATTCATAAAATGGAATGCCTAATCGTGAGTTTGGCTGAAATGTGTCCTTTGTTCCATACAAACAATTTGTGTCACGAACCACATATTGTTCCCGACTAAAACAATTTGCCTACAGCAGGGAAGACACAATGTGTAAAATAATGGTTAAAATTGCCGTGAAAAGCATCATTAATGGAAAACAATTTCACAACTAATTTTTCGAACAATTAGGGAATGTGTAGGGTGAAATGATGATTTCACAGACGCGCCGGTGGAGAGGATTCCGTGGGCCAGCCAACTCTGCACAAACACGACCCACTCCAGGACTTCTGCATAGGCTAGAGTCTGAAAGAGTCACAAAACAAAGCCCAGGCGTCCTAACCTTCATGTTTAGCATTAGCTTTAATGGTCAGTTTGACTTCACAATGGTGTTACGCAAAAAAGTCACGTTTGACCTCATACAGACATTCTTTTCTCAGTCTATATATTCATCATCGTATGCCTCTCTTCTACACATTTTCATGTTCGCATATTTAACATTTTAGACTTGGTGTTGTGAGAAACCCTATTCAAATTAAACCAAAGGCAATGCGTTATGCATATAGCCTTATCAAGCAGTACGCTATCGCTGGAAGACCTTCAACGCCGCTTTACTACCAACAATTGCGTTTTTAATTTTCACAGGAGCTCATTTAGCCTCTCCAGTGCCCAAACAAACCTACCTGACATTTAGGATGCGGGTCTGAGCCACAGTGAACAGGAAACTTTCAGGAGTAGTAGAACATTTAAAATGGTAGGTTTATCATTCTGCCTATAGGTTAACGCTAAGTTTAACTAAGACTTGTAAACTATTAGTCTGGTTTGTCTTTATAAAACAACCTATTAAACCAAGAACCATGCCCAGCATAGACCTATAATAGCCTGATATGTTCTGCTTTAAACAGTGCACAGTGGACCAGTCGTCCCCCACCCACGATGCATGTTGTCAGTACAATTGTTGAATGAAGTGGCTTAGGCTAATCTATAGATTTAACTATAGTTTCGATTTATCCAGCATATAGGCTCATGATATTTTTTTGTTTGGTCTAAAATGTAAGGATTTATTCTAAAGTAAGTATGTATATATAGGCTATTATATATATATTGAATTAAAATCTCAGTGATTAAAATAGTTAATATAAAAAGAACCTCATGCGATTTTAACTTTCTGTAGGACAAAAAATATGTAATAAAAACGTGTTTTTACTCCTTTTTATGAAAAAAGGCTGTACAATAAGATGTATGACAATCTATTGCTACTGCACTTTTTTCTTTAATGTATATCTCTTCAGTACAATATTTTATTAAATTGTAGCCTAACTGTGTTCTAGTGCAACCGTATCGAATAACAGCGGATCCTTTCCAAACAGATGCAGTCTGATAAATGTTCTCTGAGTATGTTCCTAAACACATACGTGAGTGAAAGGACATCAAACAGGGGCTGGTCGTGAGGCCTCACGGGCGAGGTCGCCTACCTTGATTACCCTGTGATCCAGCGCCACCATGTCCAATGACAGATAGGGGCTAAAGCCAACAGATGCAGTCTGAGGTGAATCTCCACTGAGCAGATTCCTACAGTCTACATCAGTGACAGGACATCAGCGGTTCAGGGGCTCGGCGTGAGGTCACAGGCGAGGTCGCCCACTTTGATCACACCCTGCCACCGTACTTCTGGATCTTCCTAAGATACTCAACTATCAGAGCAGGCGTGACATTTTTACACAGTATTTTACTTGATTTCTTATCTTTATCTTTTATTGTGTTTTATCTTCCTTCTTATTTTCCTGCTTTTTGTTTATTTTGTCTATTTTTATGTGATGTACTGCATGCACATTCTCTGCTGTAAAGCACTTTGAGCTGCGTTTATTTGTATTAAAAGTGCTATACAAATAGTTTTATTATTATTATTATTATTATTATTATTATTTAAAAGGAGTCCACAACACAGTTTCAGCTGATCTCTGCCTCCCTCTGCTGTCTGTATAGTGTAACTGCAGCCAGAGGGATATAGTTGCAGCTCAATGCTGCATTCTACAGGGTGCAAGAACAAGCACCTCAACTTCTGATCTCTGTGGATTTATAAAGAAGCCGGCCTCCTGAAAAGAAAAGACTATCACTTTTACTGAGACACATTATAGTTTTTTATGTACAAAGCAAAATATACTTGCCAATGGGAAAAATGAATTGTGGTGACCACCCCCTGGTGGTGGACTCTGGTACTTGGGTGCTAGACGCACACACACACAAATCAATAAACATAGCATCAAATATTGGAGGTTTCATTTCTATGAAAAATATGACTATAGAGCTACACAATGTTAGCTAGTTAGAATAGAAAATAACTGTCTCAGGCCGGAACCAGCGTGCTCTGCACAAATCCCGATTCCCAAACTGATAATAGATCAGTCTTGTTGTAACTAAGATATCTTCTGAAAAAAACATTTTTTACATGGTCAAAAACACATTAATTGTATTGCTAGCCCAGTAATCAATGGCGATTCTGAGGCAAATCACACTATAACTTACACCACCTAAGGGGTATATACTGTATAAAATTTTAGTAGTTACTAAGCTTTATGTGTGAGTGGTGCAACCCATTTAGTAGTGACTAAATTTGGATTTAGTAAATAATTACATTATAACTAGGCTCTTATAGGCTCGTATGCTCTTAGTAAGACTTGGTGCTACCGACCCCTGTAGGTCATACTGCACACCCTGGATCGGCAATTCCTTTAAAATCTTTAAAATCTTTCCAAAGTCTTCATGGAACATGTGCTACATAACCTCTAGAGGGAGGCCAAGTACCCTAGCATATAATGGGCACAATATTCCTTGATAAAAACGGTGTGGGGGAGATGGCACTATTTAAAACATTTAAACAGATGACACAAGCTATGCACTGTACAGATGCAGCATCTGAGAATTTAAGTACATAATATGTATTTCTTTTTTTCAATACAGTGTAACCATCACCTTATTGGATATAGCCTAGCCTACTACCTCTATGGCAGTATATGATGTGAGATTGAGATTGAAGACGACGGTCGGCTTTGGTAGAGCTGATTGGTGGAGTTGGGTGGTGCTTCTATTACTGTCTCATGTCAATTCAAATTTCACACAAAAACATCCTCTCTCTTTCTGTCTCTCTCTGTCTCTGTCTGTCTGTCTATCTCTCTCTCTCTCTCTCTCTCTCTCTCTCTCTCTCTCTCTCTCTCCATCTCTCCATCTCTCTCTCTCTCTCTCTCTCTCTCCATCTCTCTCTCTCTCTCTCTCTCTCTCTCTCTCTCTCTCTCTCTCTCTCTCTCTCTTTTGCTCTCTCAGAGATGGACTGAGTCTCAACTCGGCATGGCATGCTAACATCTGCACAGCATTATTTGAATGTGTTAACGCTTCCTGAAGGGAATTGTTTGATCACAACCCCCGAAAGAGGATGTATAGAATATCATGTAAGAAGGAAGTGGTTCTTTAGACCCAGAGCTTCATGCTTGACTCAGTAAAGGGGTCAGGGAGCACAGATATGAAATCTCAAAGAACAGGGGTCCTGTTTAGAGGCCCAATATTAAATAGGAAAGCTGCACACATGATTCTCATTTCTTAGTTGCCTGTACAAAGAAAATCAGTTTTATTTTCAAATGTGAAATGTTTTCCATTAGATGTGTTCAACTACTAGAGAAATTCGGGGGGGGGAATAATCTGGTGTTATAAACTTAATAAGGTTCATATGGTTATTTGGAATAATCTCATTATACAGATTGTTCAACATAATCTGATGATACTTGCTGGTGTTGCTGTGGACCAGATGAGAGTTGTAACTGAGTTGTGTGTGTTATTTAAAATAGCATTGATATGATCAGGGCAACGGAAGGAGAATGTGTGTGTGGAACACACTGCGCTGTGAAGAAGTTGTATCGTGAACGTTTATTTTGATTTCAGATGAAAGTGTGGACCATAGCGCTGTTGTCTCAGTGGGTTAAAAAAGCAAGTGGGAATCACAGGTGGAAAGTAGAGCAAAGGAAAGAATGCATAGAAAAAGACGAGACAAGAGCCAAGAATTTAGGAGGGAGAGAGGGAGCAGGTGCTGGAGAACGCTCACAGCCCTTCTCAGGCGAGAGTCTGGAACCACATGACATGTTTAGCGTGGGCCAGGGGGGCTTCGCCAGATGGAAGTGTTTAGAAGTGTTAAATCAACGGGGTCCGCTGTGACACCCTGTCATCATTCATCACCACAAGCAAGATGACAGGATGTCAGGGATAGGGAACCATCATGTAGAACTCACTCACTCAGTCACTCACTCACTCACTCACATTCACACTGTGGGTGTCTGGTCCTAGTGGTCTATGGGTGGTTGCCAGAGGATGTGGTCTGATTCAAGTGTGCACTTGTTCATCTGATTCAAGTGTGCACTTGTTCATCCGCCTTTATGTATGGAGAATAATTGAATGTTTTCACAAATTGAGGAATATAGATGGAGTTTCTACCTCAAATTGAGGGATATAGATGGAGTTTCTACCTCAAATTGAGGGATATAGATGGAGTTTCTATCTCAAATTGAGGGATATAGATGGAGTTTCTACCTCAAATTGAGGGATATAGATGGAGTTTGTACCTCAAATTGTATACTACAGTAGTAAATTATATTAGTTTAATCTCCTGTGAAGTATTTAGCCCGTGTTTATTGCACTGTAAATGTTCTTGGCCATTGGACAAACATTTTCCGGGAGCTTACTCGATCGTCTCGTTGAGAGAGGTCAGGGAAGAATTTTTACAGCTCATCTTATTGCTCCCCGGGTGAAACTGTTTTTTTGCTTCCCTCTGGAATATGTAGGGATGGGACCTATGCCCACCCTCCCATTGCTCTCTGGGAAGCGCATTGTGTTGCCTCTGTGTATGAAATGCGATATCCAAATAAAGTTTGATTTGAATTGAGTAGTTTAATGTGTAAGTGTTGGGAGCAAACAGATAATCTGACTTGATCTCTTCCTCTCTCTCCATGCAGTTGTGGTGTGCGTAGCGTTTTATAGCTTTCAAGAGATTTGGTTACTGTAGATCCATTTGCTGCGAGATGACTTCAAGACATTTCTCACTAGAACACAGAAAAAAGTACACTTAGCTCCTCAAGTCGCCCACCATGTGGTGGAGATACAGAATCTATATTGTAATATAGGCCTAATCTAGCCTGATAGACAGCAGAATTGTGAACTCGTACTCCGTTGAGATCTTCTCGGTGGAGTGGGCGGATTGAAAGGCTAGGACTAATCATTATCAACCAACTATGAGATGGTCAGTATTGACCAAATTGAAATCATGAGGAGTGTCATCCTTGCAGATGTGCATACATGAAAGAAAGCAAAAAAGCACATATTAGGGCTCTCAAACGGCAGCTTTTGAATTATTTTGAACTTCATCATACATACGTGTCTTGAAGATTCTACCAGTAGCTCCAATAATATCTATCGTTGTCATTGTGCCACCTCTGACCTCTGAACCCCCCGCTAAGCAGCTGAGGTCATGGAGATGGAGGATAACATCCACCTAGTGACCCCTGGTGTGTCGTCCTTTCACGCTCAAACTGACCCTCTTTTCATCCCTCCCCTCTTTCGTCTCAGATCGGCGGCGGACATGTTTGAGCACGGAGGGGTCAGGGCTTCAGCGGCCATGCAGCTCACACACACACACACACGCGCACGCACACACACACACACACACACGCACACACACACACACACACACATACTGGCTCATGTGCATTCACTCCCACTTAGCTCGCAAACTCATACATAGACATGAGGATGAGCACACACATACACACACACATACACACACACACACACACACACACACACACACACTTGTACACCCAGTCTCCCAAAACAGTCCAGAAAAGTTTTCTTGTTGTAGTTTATTTTTCACCTACCTGTACAGCACTTTGATCGACCTCTGTCGTTTTTAAATGTGCTCTATAAATAAAGTTTGGGTTGAGTTTATTATTGTAAAAGAGAGGCTGGCCTCACTGGAAACTCATTTCACAGAGTGGGGTTTCTGTAAAACAAAGTTAAATGTTGCTAATTTGACACTGACGAGCCACAAGACAAGCCTCGTTAACATCACTTCTATGATATTATCTGCAACAATTATCTTGAGTCAAATATGTCTGATTACGAACACAGATTATCAACATTTTCAAGGACATTCAAGTGTGGTGTCTCAATTAGTGACGGATAAACACAAATAGAAATATATATATTTGGATTGGAACCAGCAACAGTCAGGCTGATAAACTTGCTACCATGACAGTTTTCTTGATTGATTTTTGAGACTGATTGCGTTATTAAAGTTGAAAATGTTCACCTATTCAACGATGTATGGCAAAAAAATTACAAAATTCTACTTTTGTTGTAATCTTATATTAAAGTATATAATTTCTTACTTCCTGGAAAACGGTAGGTCACGTGCAATGACGACAACAGGTACCTTAGATTTTAGGCCAATAATCTCACGACATCCACCCGTCAATCAACGCTATCCTTCTATCGAATCTGTCTAAAGTTCTTAAAACCGGTTCACTTGTCAAAGTTCCAATCAAATTCCTCTAAACATAATGTCCCACCTTCATAGCTTGTTTGCATCGGAAATACGTCAAACTACGGAAGTTAGATGATCTCAAACGTCCGTTTCAGTGCGACTTTAAGTATTAAGTGAAGGAAAATAAATAGGCAAAAATCTTGTTGGGAGAGTAAATTTATTTGATGTATCGTATTAAATTGTGAGACGCAATACAGCAAGGCATAAATGTAGAGAGAGACTAAATGTCTGCAGTGAGGGTAGGTTTGATACCGTAACCTACAATATAAAGCACAGTACTTCAGACCCTTAGTCCTGATAAGTTCTTCTGACTCTCCATGTGTGTGAAAGACTGCTTTTTTGTTGCTATAATCAGTTAAGGAAAGCCCACCTTAGAGAATGTGAGAATGAAAGGAGTCTGTTTAACAGATGAAAGTCACAGTCTCAATTTTACATGCTGTCTCAATCTGTTTCACTAAATCAATCTGAGTGACCAACCCATGAAAAGTGAATCATTTGATGCCCCACGTGCCCCTACCCCCCCCCCCCCCCCCCCCCTCTCTTGTCTCAGAATCTGCCCTGGTAGAGACACTGCATGTCAGCTCTCAGGATTGGAGCTTCTACATGAGATTGTCTGTGAAAAAAGGAATATGAAAATGTGTGCGTGGAATGGATTGTCCATTATATGATGATGACAATTTTATCGGTGAGTGAATTGTGAACACAAACACGTATTTCCAACAAGAGCTATCTTATCTCTTCCCCACACACATCATTCTAGGAACAATTGGGTTCGTTAAGAGTGAAAAACTGCATTCTGAGGCAACAAGTGGAAAGTGCAAATGCTAAAAACTAAAATCCAAAGAGAGGAAACAACAGGACAATAACAGAATGGGACAAACAATAACAAGTTCATCTTTGTACAGTATTAGTTCACAACCAATATGCGTTGTCATAGATCGGCTACTTTTCTCCTCATTTGTACAAACGTGTTTGCAGCCTTAGATGAAGTAATTCAGTCAGTCAGACCAAAGAACTGGTCCTTTTGTCTTCATTCTGTCGTTACTGTATCAGATACAGTAGTGTGGAGGTATCAGATAGTGATAGTATAAGATAGTAAAACACATTTTATTTGGATTAGCACAAACCCTATCGGTAACACTTTAGTGTTACTACCCCTTATAAATAGTTAATAGATCATGCACAAACTGTTAGTTAATGAGTTATTCATGACTTACTAAATGTTTGTTAATAGTTGGTTAATGAACTACACCTTATAAATAGTTAATAGATCACAAACAAGCGACTAGTAAACTACTTCAGTATTTGTTAATAGGGCCAGCTGTAGGTGGATCAACTATCTGGCCTATCCATCAGGGGACCCATCTAAACACTAATCAATGTTTACAAGTGAGTAACAAATCCTTATGTAAATGTTAGTAAATATATTTGTTAAGACCATGTCAATAGCTTATAGACATTATTGAGATGTTATTCTAATGTTGTAACTATTCCTCATGTGCTAATGTTTACAAATGTGATTTTATATTAGTAAATTTGTAAGTAATTATTATCAACTCATTTGTAAAAGGTCAATTAATGTATTTGATACCATGTTCTTGAGCTGTAGACCTTTTTGGGACATTATTCTAAAGTTGCAACAATTCCTCATTTACTGACACTAGTGTACAGTGCCAGTGGAGCCATTGTGGTTGTTCTCTTCCATCCATCCATCCATCCATTTTTTAATCAAATATCAATATCAAATATCAACAAGAACAAGGGAGGTGGGCATAGGTCCCATCCCTACATATTCCAGAGGGAAGCAAAAAAACAGTTTCACCCGGGGTCAGAAAAGTGAGCTGTAAAAATTCTTCCCTGACCCCTCTCAACAAGGCTATTGAGCAAGCTCCTGGAGTATGTTTCTCTAACGGCTAAGAACATTTATAAAGCAATAAATTACATTAAATTACATTTTCAGAGCAAGAAGGGCTAAAAACATCATAGGAGAGACATGGCAAACACTGGTGTATGTCTGTGTGTGTGTGAATGTGCCTGGGCCCAGATAGAGGCAGGGGTTGGGGTAGGGAGGGGGTAGGAAAAGGATACGGACCCGGTTTAGGGTGAGGGGAAGGGGATCTGAGCCCAGGACTGGTGTATGTCTGTGTGTGTGTGTGTGTGAGTGTGCCTGGGTCCAGGTAGAGGCAGGGGTCGGGGGTAGGGTGAGTGTGAGTGTGCCTGGGCCCAGATAGAGGCAGGGGTCGGGGGTAGGGTGGGTCCAGGTAGAGGCAGGGGTCGGGGGTAGGGTGTGTGTGAGTGTGCCTGGGTCCAGGTAGAGGCAGGGGTCGGGGGTAGGGTGGGTCCAGGTAGAGGCAGGGGTCGGGGGTAGGGTGGGTCCAGGTAGAGGCAGGGGTCGGGGGTAGGGTGGGTCCAGGTAGAGGCAGGGGTCGGGGGTAGGGTGGGTCCAGATAGAGGCAGGGGTCGGGGGTAGAGTGGGTCCAGGTAGAGGCAGGGGTCGGGGGTAGGGTGGGTCCAGGTAGAGGCAGGGGTCGGGGGTAGGGTGGGTCCAGGTAGAGGCAGGGGTCGGGGGTAGGGTGGGTCCAGGTAGAGGCAGGGGTCGGGGGTAGGGTGGGTCCAGGTAGAGGCAGGGGTCGAGGGTAGGGTTGGGGTAGGAAAGTCAGGAAATAGGACTAGGAAATAGTCATTGATTTTATTGTGAGTTAAGTGAACTTATACAACAAATGCCATTACTGCCACATTTAGAACACGGCAAGTTCAAAGGTCATGTTCTCAAAGCAGCCTAGAAAACATAGCTAATTTCTCATGGTGGAGTATTTTGTGCTCCTAGCCGGAGTGTTATCAGGCAATCCAAGCATTGCTAACTTGTTTATTCACAGGCGATTACAGCTGGAACTGGATCTTAGACTCCAAAAGAACATTGGACCTTCACGAGGGGTTTAAACTAGTTTAATACAACCATGGGTACGAGCCACCCCAGAATCAATGTCGCCATTCTGTTGATCATGCAACACAGATCCACCATGCAAGATCCATTTCATTTGCCACAGTTAAATAATGATCAGAAGTGTCTATTCATCTGCCAGTGTTTCACAAGAGGGAAGTGAACGGCGTGATGGAGATCCTCTTTGGTTGAATAACATCTTCAGTCTTATTTTGGTACAATGTTTGTATTATACAGGCTAAGGTCTGTGTCGGTTGGCCTACATGCTCGGCTGCATCATCAACTCATTGACCTGGCTGCGTATGAGTATAGGCCTAAAAACCAACATGGCCGCCGCAGCCACTGGTTGCAAAGTAACAGACAAGTTGTCATGTGTGTTAGCAGGTCAGAGGACCCGAGATCCAACCCAGCGTGGGCAGTTGAGGATGGAAGCTGTACTGATCAGCAACGCACTGCAACCAGTGACAGTGGTGCCGTGACCCAGTTGAACTCACTCCTCAGTATAAATACTGCCCATCCGCACTAATGAATTGCTATAGCTTTTCAGTGGTGTAGCTAAAGCAGTGTTTATCTAAGGTTATGTGTGCTAGTAAGTGGTCAGAGGACCCGAGGTTGAACCCAGCATGGGCCAGGGAGGGTGGAAGCACTGAAACAGAGACCTGTGACACCAGCCTGGAACCAATGAGTCATTTATCAAGATGGCCGACTGTATTCACACTGATGTTCCAGATGCATCTTTTTGAGTCAAATACATTAGACAAGTGAACCCTTGAATGCATCTCACCTCTCACCTCTCTAACTTGATGTGTGGTTCTAGTGCCAGTTGGGTGCTGCACACAAGTGGTGAGTCAGCCATTTGATAAATTATAGTTTCACATATTGTTGTGTCATATCAATGTACAACTGGAATATATTTATTTAATTGTAAAAATACGGTACAGTATCATTTTTATAAAGTCAAAAAATATAGAGATTTTGACTGAAATGACACGGCGGTCTTCCACCGCCGATTCCTGATGTTTTATCGCCATCTGCTGGCTGCCATCTGCTGGTTACTCCAAATAACTTTATGTAAAGCATCTTTGACCAAACAATAAAAAACATTTGATTTGATCCTTTGCTGAGGTTTTAAGAAATTCTTTCACGGAATATAGTTTATTTAGTCTTTAGAATTTAGTTGGTATAGGATATTTACATTATGATTGAATGCATGCATAATGGGGTTAGGACGCATTTTATGGCAGACATGAAAATGTTGTTCAAACACATGAATAATTTCCACTTAATATCAATGATTTTCTTTAGAAAAAGATAAAACTGCCGTTTTTAAAACAGAGCAAATGCGCACTGAACTTACTCCCTTTCAACAGCATCACATCTGTACATCTAGCGCTTCACCGCCAGGGGGCGCCACTGGCTCATAAACAATTGAGAGAAATTAATCTTCATCGATTTAGTTCCATTCTTCAGTGTCTCTTCTCCATCTTCAAGCTTTGGAGTCAGTTCGTTTAAGGGCAGTCAAATCCTACAGTCAAAAGAAGAATGAAATGTTTAATTAGGATTACAAAATCAATGTTTGTTTTTCAGTAGGCTAATAGTATCCACATTTATCTGAAGGGGCTCAATAAAGTGCAGTTATATATTAATGTAACTAAAATGAAATAGGATTAAGCTCTATTTTATTTTATTTATTTAGGAACAGTTCAACATTAATAAACATTGCAGTAAATGAGTAAACAAGGTTTTAATTTGCACTCTGTCCATTTTGTTCCACTAACTGAAGGAACTGTCTCCAGATTCCATTTACAATAACTTCCATTTACAATATCATTTTCTTAGGCAAGTTGTACAACTTCCAAAAGGAAGTGATGCATTTAAATCAAGTCATAATATCTACTATCATCCTGTAGATAAGACTGCATGGCTAGCAATAACAATGATAATAAATAAGTCTGTTTATACAAAACAATGATAAACCACCATGAGAACTAGTTTGTTTATAAATAAGCCTTGATGTAACACGGTCTCTTGTGTGTAAAGTGTTTCTGCAGTACGTGTTTAATGTCATGATGACATTCACGTTACTGTTTTAAATCATGTGTGCACTTTAGGGCACTCATTGGGAAAGAAGTATCCTGTGATTCTGCAGATTGCTGTAAAATTATACACTTTTCTTTAATAGTGTCTTAAATGGTGTCTTTAATAGTGAGTTACAATTTAGCGTCAGTTAAACTGAAGGCAAAGCGTATGATTGGCCGTGTAAATGGACAGGTCACTCCAGCTGCTCGGCAGTCAAGCCATCTTTTAATCAGTTTGATTGGATTTCAGTCTATGATGTAATTATGTAAATACAAGCGAGTACAACAAAACACAGTTCCCAAATAAGTTATTTAATTTGTATAAATAGATTAAGATTACATAATCAAGAATATCACTCCAACACAAAATAACACTCAAAATACTATACCCTTGAAATAACAGTGCGTCTACATTTATCTCATGGTATCTAACAATGTCCAAATAAGGAGCCTACCTTAATAAAGGTTTCGTTACAAGAGTATCAGGTAAATACACATCTGGACGACAAAATAAAAAGGTAACACTTGCTTTCACTTAATAACCACCTTCAATAAGAAATGTCTTCAGTAACCATTACATAACTAGTTATTATTTATGTAGGTAATTACTCGTTACATGGTAAAAAGCATGATAAAGAGTGTTGTAACCGATGCAACTCATCAAATATCTCATTCCCTCCATGTAACACATACTGCAGATACATTGACAATCACAATACTGCGAGGTGAGGTTAAATTCGGCCAAACTACAGCTCAATCTCTTTGAAAACAGAACATTTTTAAGATTCACAGCGCTGTACCTACTGTAACTTCATTAGACATTGAAAGGTTCCATCATTAATTAACGTTTACATTTAATGATAATACTAATACAGTAACAACATATCCTTCAACAGATGCATTTTTTTCAACAACAGCAACAAATAAAGTTGATGAAATGAATCATTATAGTCCTCATTCATTATTGTAACAATAATCAAAAGAAGAAGGGAAGAGGCAGGTACAAGACCAGCTTGTAACATTTGACCATTTCTTTTTATATTGTGACATGGGGACCGTCACCATAGGGGCTCAGAAGTCCCCATTCAGGTGCAACTCCGCTGCCAGTAGGTGCTGTTTGTTGTATAAATCCATAACAAAGGAAAACCCTCAGATCTATCTATGGCTTACAGGAAATCATCCTTGCCGTTATATTGTTGGTTATGTTAGATTACATGAGAGGTTTGTGTTTTTTTAAGTGTCTAGTTGATCTGAATACATGAGTAAGAGGAATAGGGGGGATCAGTCTTTAGCCCAAAACACAAAAACACACTAATGTCGGCCAATAACATTGGGGATCCAATCTGACTCACTTTCTGGACAATTTCACATGTAATGGCGGTTTCAGAGTTGAAGCGAGACTTGTCAGCTCATTCCACTCTGTGCCTCTCACCTACAGGCTGACGGTGGCATGTTTACGATTATGAGCTGGTAGAAGATTTGGCCTTTTGTTCTTCCTGAGGCTTTACATCAACTGTAAAGGGGGTTTCTGCCCATTATGGCAACCCCACTCGGAACAGCATGCACCACCGGCCGCCTCACAGTCCGCCTCCCTGAGGAACCTTTCCAGCCTGTCCATGTAGGGCGGGCGGCGTGGGAGGAGGAAGTAGTGCGTGGCGCTGGCCTTCCTCCCGTCCTCCATGATGGGTACGATACAGGGGGCCGGCGCGTCCGTGGACGACGGCCCCTCGCTCTGCAGAGGCAGTCTCTGAGGGGCCTTGCTGACATATTTGGGATTGGGGGCGAAGCTTTGCGTCGGGGGCATGACCCCGTTGACGTAGATGGGGAGGCTCTTGGGACTGGGGGCGCGCGGAGGGACGCAGGGGTGCAGCGGGACCCTGGGTGGGACTTTGGGGGGCTTGTCCTTGTCGTCGCTGTTGGCAGACCAGTCGGTGGCGGCCATCTTTAAGGGGCGCGGGGGTACGGGGGCGCGGGGGGGGACCTCGGGTTTGTCCTGCGCGTTCTCTCTGGCGCCGCCCGGCGGGTGGTGGTGGTGGGCGTGGTGGTGGCTCGCCAGGCGGCGTTCGGAGTGCGAGCGGCGCAGCTTGGCGCGTTGCGGGCGGTCGGGCTGCTTGCAGAGAGGGGCGTCCCTGGCCGCCGCCATGGTCGGCTCACCCTGCTTACTCTGGGACCACAGTCCTTGAGCGCCGCTGTTAGCGCCGCCGCTAGCTCCGATCTTAGCCGCGCCGCTAGTCCATCCAATGGAATCCATGCTAACCACAGATTTAGCCCCACTGCTAGCCCAACTGCTAGCCCCACTGCTAGCCCAACTGCTAGCCCCACTGCTAACCCAACTGCTAGCGGTGGCGCTAGCCCCTCCAGTGCTCGCCCCAGCGTGGGCCTCATGGTAGGCGTAGTTGACCTGGCCACACCCTCTGAAGCTGCGACGCCCAGGCGCCCCGTAGCGGGGGGCGAAGGTCTTCGGGCAGCGTTTAGGGAGCAGGCGGCGCCGGTCGTCCGTGAAGAACTCCACCTCTTCGTCCGCCGCCTCGTCGGATGAGAACTCCTCAGGGTCAGGGAGAGGGGGGAGGGGCTTGGGGTCTCTGCAGGGGACGTACGGCTGACCACGCTCGTACACGGTCAATCTCTGGAAGGAGGGGACCACCTGGTCCCCCTCAGGGAGGCAGGGCATGGTGGGGTCAGAGGTGAACTGGTGGGAGCTGGGATAGAGAGGAGAGTGCGGCTGGGGGAACTTGTCTGTAAAAACAAAACAAAAATACTTTTTAATACATAAACTGTTGGAAATCATTAATTTAGGGAAAGACGGTAAGAATCTATAAAGAAATGCTCTTTATTATTTTCCTCTCAAGATTCAAGATCAACTTTAATTTTCCATGAATGGAAAAT
The DNA here is from genome assembly GCF_949987555.1 of Borostomias antarcticus. Taxonomy (NCBI): domain Eukaryota; kingdom Metazoa; phylum Chordata; class Actinopteri; order Stomiiformes; family Stomiidae; genus Borostomias; species Borostomias antarcticus. Next base: position 2,009,065 of record NC_140236.1, read on the forward strand.
TTGGCTTGGGCTCTCACACAATGTTAATCAAAACTGAACTATCTGAAATATGATAATGGCAGTGTGATTACTATCAGCTCCCCTACAAAACAATATTGATTTAAATTGCAGCAATCTCTGTCAAGAGGTTTGTATGTCTCCCAAAACTAGTTCAAATGTTGACTGGATGAAATAATGGACCTGACAAAAGACAAAGACAACCCTGCTGAGGACATTGTCCATTTTTGGCTTATTAAATATATATTAATATTTATAAATTCAGTATATACCTGTTAGTCATGTTAAAGACATTAATTACACTTTAATGGCATTTAAGCTGAAACAAAAACTAACTTTGATGATATAATAAATGTATTTTTTGTAAAGGGGGCATCTTTCACCACTCGGAGTGGTACATGCACTATAAGGAGTAATTAATTACTCCAGGACAGTAATTAATGATTAATTACTCATGTATAAAATGAAAGTGTAATAGTGTAATAAATAGTATAAAATAACTCTCAATCTTATTTTAAAAGAAAAACAGTTATAAACATTTTAATTTGGAATTCATACTTCATACATGCAGATGAAATGTTAAGATATGGTAGACTGGTGTCATCTCATATGTCTCAGATATAAATGTCTACCACCTAATGTTCCAGGGAGGAAATACGGGGGGGGGGTTACCCTAGGAGGGGGGGTCTTTGGGTCCTCTATAACAACATGAAAAATACCAAGCACAAGCACACAAACCCCCTCTAACCCTCCATCATCAGCCACAACACCCTGATTACTTCACAAATCGCTTTTATCAGCACCGACGCAAGAGGCAATCTGAAGAGCCTCCCGTAACCTTCTGCTCACTTCCTGAGAAACATCCTGCGAGGAAACATCCGCTGGCCCAGCGCTCAGGAACAGCCAGTGACCAGACAGCGATAGCCTCCTTCCATCCTTCCTTCCCTCCTCTCCCTTTCCACCTCTTCTCACACTCACACCCCTCATATTACTGTGAGACAGGACTCGCACTCAGTTCAAACTCTTATTGTTGCATTCATCCATCTATAGGATTACTTACTACTGATTCATGTATAGACTTACTCACTACCTCCTATACTCATGTATAGACTTACTCACTACCTCCTATACTCATGTATAGACTTACTCACTACCTCCTATACTCATGTATAGACTTACTCACTACCTCCTATACTCATGTATAGACTTACTCACTACCTCCTATACTCATGTATAGACTTACTCACTACCTCCTATACTCATGTATAGGCTTACTCACTACCTCCTATACTCATGTATAGACTTACTCACTACCTCCTATACTCATGTGTAGGCATACTCACTACCTCCTATACTCATGTATAGACTTACTCACTACCTCCTATACTCATGTATAGGCTTACTCACTACCTCCTATACTCATGTATAGGCTTACTCACTACCTCCTATACTCATGTATAGGCATACTTCTTTCCAGTTAGTTCCAGTCAAATAAAACTGTCTATGGAGATTCATCATGTAAACAATAATAATAATAATAATAATAATAATAATAACAACAACAACATCCTATCCAGGCCGTGAAAATGCATCTACTGTACTCACTTTCAAATTCCTGTACTTGTTGTTGCTGAAGCTCCCTCAGGTTGTGTTCCATGCTGTCAGTGCCAAAGCACACGCTGCAAAACATCATACCAGAACATACGTGTAAATGATTCCATGCATGTAAATGATTCCTATACATAACTTGTAATGTGTGAGTCATTATGGATGTCATAACAAGCATGACATGCTCGTTTATTATATAAGCGGCTCTGTAAATCTGCGTCTTTATTTACATTAATAACACATTCGACTTTCAACAGTCTGTCCATCAGCAGTAAATCATGCTGGCGTCCATGCAATCATGTACTGTACATCTGTAGTATGAGTGAAACCACTCCGAGCCATAGTCCAAACTCCCACATCCATCTGGAGTACTTCATAAATAATGGAATTCACCCTCTGACATTAATCTCCTTGTGTGAGAATATGTAAAGAACCACAGCCGTGAAGAACATGCTTCTACCCTGGCTGTGGTTTGTCCGTTTACATCTTTAATATGTAAACAGAACGGGGCGACGCGGCGCTGTTTTACCCATTACTGATTACGTCTTTGTAATAACTACTTCTCTCCCACTAAACATTGTTTGCTCACCTGTTAGCGTGGTGTTGCTGTGCCCAGGGGTAGGGCTGGGCCCCAGCCATGCCGAGACGCAGACGGAGGCTGCGCTCTCACAGATATCAGCGTCACTTCACTCTGCGTCGACATGGAGGACTCGTACGGCTCCACTGGTAGCTGCTAGTATATCTGGGGACGACAAGAAAGAGAAAGAAATCAAGTTTCTGTTTTTATACGTGACCGATTTCAACTCGTCTGTGTTGTGTGCTAAGCTGAAAATATGAAGGTAGACTCTCTATGATGTGTATTGTAGGAGTCAGTTACTTTTCTGTTGCAGTTTAAAATGGCGCTCACACAAGCCCAGAAATCAGTCTTGTCAGAGCATAGGGGCATTAAAACAGCTCCTCTCAAACGGGGTCATTAATGTCACCCTCTTACGCTAGTCCAGTGAGTTTATACAATTCAACTGGGTTATACTCACCCCCATGAACTGACTCTACAAGTGACCTGAGCCCGACTGAGCTGAACCCAACCCTGTCAAACTGAACCCTATCGTGTCGAGCTGAGCCCAACCGTGTCAAGCTGAGACCAACTGTCACAGCACCAGTGTTCATTTCAAAAATCTTGATTGAAAAAATGCGACTGCCAGTGGAGGTTTGAACCTGATGTCAGCCAAGGTCATCACAGGGGAGTCTCTCCCACACCTCCAGGACGTCTACACAAGATGACCCAGGACCAGAACCAGGACCAGAACCAGAACCAGAACCAGGACCAGGACCAGAACCCAGGACCAGGACCAGGACCCGAACCAGGACCCAGGACTAGAACCAGGACCAGGACCCAAGACCAGGACCAGGACCAGGACCAGGACCAGGACCAGGACCAGGACCAGGACCAGGACCCAGGACCAGGACCAGGACCAGAACCAGGACCCAGAACCAGGCCCAGGACCAGCACCAGGACCAGGACCAGGACCCAGGACCCAGGACCAGGAACCAGGACCAGGCCCAGGCCCAGACCCAGGACCAGGACCAGGACCAGAACCAGAACCAGAACCAGAACCAGAACCAGAACCAGAACCAGAACCAGAACCAGAACCAGAACCCAGGACCAGGACCAGGACCAGGACCAGAACCAGGACCAGGACCAGAACCAGAACCAGGACCAGGACCAGGAAAATCCTGAGAGATCCCAGCCACCCGGACCACGGCCTCTTCTCCCTGCCCAGGTCAGGGAGGAGGTACCGTGTGCTAAAGACCGACTCAGAGAGACTCAGACGGAGCTTCTTCCCTCGGGCAGTCAGGGTCCTGAACGAAGGAACTGCCTGCTTCTTCATTTGGGTCAAGTTTCTCCTCTCCCCCCCAGGCTCGGGGCTGAGGGGCTATCCTTTTACCACCCCGAGCCTGGGTGAGGGGGCACACAAGCTATATATCTGGGCACACCTCCAGGAGCCATGTCACCGTTTCGTCATCCACAACCGATAGGCCACGCATTCCGTTGGATGGCGGTTTATCGGACAGTCCTGGATGACGTGGTCTGCAGTTTGTTCCTCGGCGCCACACTGGTAGCTGACGGAGAAACATTTCACAGCTCATTGTTACTATGATGTGGCAAAGTATGTGACGAATAAACCTTGACTTGACTCTTACTGTTGAGGATTCGTCACACACAACCCCGCCATTCGGCGATGCGGAGGAGAGACAACTCCTTGACTCTCTCAGCTCGCGACTGTAATTCCCACACCAGAGAGGGGTTGCTGTAGCGCAATGAATCCTCGAGCTGAGATGCTCTAACCGCCCTCAGGGAGCGGCTGACCAATGCGCTGCCCCCTCTGGGATCCGGCCATACTCAGATCTCCGGCCATACTCAGATCTGGTGAAAATATGGCGCCGGTGGGCAACTGCATTGACACACAAGAACGATACGTTAGACTCCCCCACCTGCTCATGTATCTGTCGTCGTCGTCTTTGTGAAAATTCTAAATTCAACAATAACAGAATTCCGAAATTCCAGTATTCACCTCTACATTTACTTCTGAAACTTAGCGTGTAATCATATAATAAAGCTTTAATATGTTATAACCATTTCATTACATAATTTCCAGGAAAAAGCTAATAACGAAGGAAAAAAACAAACTACAAAACAAAGCGTTACTCTTCCACAAACACCCCCCATCTTGCCACCCAACCTGCACCAGCATAGGAATTGCTTTGCTTTGAGCATGTCATGTGCGTCTCCCCTTTGTAAGTCCAGCTCAAAGAGGTTTGTTTGAGGCGTGGAGCATGGCGCAACCTCTGGGTCACCAGTGGGAAGGTCTGAGAACTCCCTTCCCCACCCACCCTTTGCAGTGGTGCCAGCCGGCCTCTATAGTAATTGCCGCTGTGGAGGGCCCACACTGTGAGGCCTCAATCTGGCCTTTCAACATGGCCGGTTGTGCAACGCTCCTGTGACGATGGAATGAACTCCCCAGTGTGACCGCGTGCCAAAATACATACAGTACATATTGAAGCGCATGACAGACACACACACACACACACACACACACACACACACACACACACACACACACACACACACACACTATTAGGGTAGACGATGTACAGTATGTACTTTAAAAAGGGACAAAGTGTTCAGCTAAATATGCCATCTTTGTTGTTTTGAGAGGATCAGAGGTTCTTAGATTATGGAAAACAACATTAAATAAAAAAGACACTGCATCTGTATTTCAAGAGGTTCACTGACTGAACTGACAATAATATTATGTATCAATAATAATCTCAAAACTACGTGAAGAGGACGATACAAAATTTCCCCAACAGCAAGACATCTCTTTTCCTGGTGCAAAAAAACCCTCATCGTCTGGCACAGGATTCTCTTTCTGTAAACAAACTAACAACAAACAAACTAACTAAACCAGGCTAACAAAGGCTCTTTAACAAACACACCAAAAAAGAGTTCCCCCCTAGACACATCTATTTTCTGATTGATTCAGTTTATTTTTCATTAAAAATTGCATCATTATTAATAAAATCAGTTAATCAATAAAATGCAAATTAATAAAAGAGAGTTCTTCTCTGTAGTTATCCCTGTGGGCGACTGGGAGAACCCAATGTTTTGGGTTCAAGTAGAACCAGCTCTCAAGTGGAGATTTAAACACCTCTGTGCACCAAGTTCTCAAAAGTTTTTTCAGGGTTCTCCTACAGGAACATCAGACACAAATCCTTTTAACTCATTCTTTGAAGGTGGTGAATATGCCTAAATAGACTAAATTTTTGATGATTTTTTAAGAGAAAAAAGAGCCAAATTCATCACTCAAATAAGACAATTACAACATTTAGAAGATTGCAAAACATTCAGAAAAAATATTTGGTCAGAATCCCCATAGCCTACGACCGGTTGTGCGTGGGACGCATTTTGCAGCCTATGTGTAAAACACGTCCACCCTGGCCTACATACGTCTGAATATTTATTTGCGTTCAACAAGCAAAACGTTCAGCGTCATTTCCGCCAGTGAGCCTCGGAGATGGAAGAAACAAAACAATAATGAATTCTACCGGCAATTACTCAATGTGCATGAATGGGGCCACTCTCAGGCATGAATGGGCCTTTGTGTTCAACCGTTGCACAGAGAAACAAGCCTGAAAATCCAAGCGAACTCTCCCATGAGGTCAGGAGCAAAGACATGGAGACGTCCAGGGATGGCCGAGGTATGAGCCTGAGCAAAACTAAACTGGGCAGATCGTTGCAACAGCATAGCATACGCAGGTCGAGACCACACTACAGCCAATTAGCTTTTTAGTCCCAACTATTTGTTCATTAGGGGTTGTAGCCTTCGTTTGTGTAGTCCAAGGCATGTCCCCCCACTATACAATATGCTATTCATTAGACTCAAACTTTCGCCTATTACTCCTGGCACAGGTGCAATCTGAATGTTGTCAAAGGCCTTGTATAATGTTGGGCATCTCTGGCACCATGTTCGGATTATTGTAGGCTATACAGTGACGGAACGAGTTAGACGTTAAACACAATATAATGGCGTTATTGTGCGGTCCAGTATCTAAGTAGGCAGAACAGCTATGGTGCGAACTCAGGTCCCCAAGGAAACCGCTCCACTATCACAGTAGTCCATTCCAGGGACTTCATTGGTCATACAGGCCAGGATCACCACAATACCCCCACAGTAGGCTACAGGAGATCATGTCCCCTAAGCTTAGTAGCCTAGAACAAAGTCCCTCATAGAGACACCCAACTCCGGTGGCCTCATCACTCACTGCCCGATCTAATTTTTGACACCAACGTTGCGACTACACTCCTCTCTACCTGCGCAACAGTCAGCGGCGACTACACTCCTCTCTACCTGCGCAACAGTCAGCGGCCCGTGTGAACAGAACACACCCTGTCTACCTGCGCAACAGTCAGCGGAACAGAACACACCCTGTCGCGCGCTCGACCCATCTGACTAGTGACTCAGGTACGAATCATTTCCCCAAAAGTCTCCACATTATTCCATTCCTGTAGCCCATTTCCGACCTCGCTGAGCTATAGGCTATACCACAGCTATACAGGGGACAAGTTCAGCAATTATTATTTTATCAAACCGTTTTAACGGATCCCCCCGCCTGTAGAATATCTAGAAATAAGAGCAATATTTTGTTCACAGATGTGACATTTAATTAAGCCTCACAATTACGCGCAGTAGGCTATGGCACACATATCGGGCTTAGCCTACTTGAATAGTTTAAAATGAACATGAATTGGTCAAGGGATGGTCTACTTACCATGATCATTCTGTAAATTGTATTCCGTGTAGCCTGTTTGTGATCGTTTCTGTAAAACCCCTTCGGATAAGAAGACTATTGAGTTTTTAGTAGAGAGCCAAGCTACTTGCACACGTGTGACTTCTCGATTCCAACAACATTCGCTTGTGAAACTCATCTGCTCACAGTGACGCGCGTGTCCTTATCTTTTTATAAGCGTGTCTCAACCCTTGGAAGTAGCTCCACCCAAATCAGTCTTAAAGGCACCTGTTTTTATTTCAATCCAAAAAGATTTTTTTCTGCTTATTACTCAACACATTCCGTTATTCTGAGACTTTAATGATGGATTCGCAATCATTTAAGAATGAATGTAGCCTACATCTGGAGGGCAACACATATTTCTACAATGCGTGGAGATATAAGACAATCTCTTCAATCTGTTTCAGTTTATTTGGCCGATAAAACAATTTTATCCATCCTCACTCACGTTTTCCAAGCAGCGGCACTATTATTAGTCTCAACAGACACAAACATTATTCTAAACCTAAAACAGTTCAGATCTATAATAGCCTACACAAGAGTTGTGTCTTATTGTCAGAATTGTTCATCCTGACAGGAGAAGCCATGTACAATAGAGACCTAAAAAAGCCCACACACTAAATTAGTTGTTATACAAAATTAACTTTAAGCTACCACAAAAAGGCTAGGCTGCTTGCATAGAGCAATGAAGTTGTAGGTCTTGTGACCCAAATAAAAAACCTAATAATTAATGTTGATGGAGTGATGTTCTTGTCATTTTGCATTTTGACAAAATAAACTGTGGGAGTGTGTGATATGTTCTTCACAGAGCCTTAAGTGTAAATGACATGTTCACGACTGTCAAACAAGTCATAGTGGATGAAGACGACATGTGACGTAGTTGTAAGCATTTTTAAAAACGTACAACTACAATGGTAGGCCATCTGAGTAATGAAAGTTGAAACAAATATACATCCATGAACTTTGTTCTAACAGGCTCCCCCTCCCATTGGCCGACTGTCTGATCTATGGCCATATGGTTACTTGACATACAGGAAATACCTTATAAGGCAAACTCTCAGGGCACCTGCAGATTGAAGATAAATATTCAATTTCTAAAACAATCAGCTGGAGGTTTTTTACTGTTTATACATGATGCATACTTTTGTTATTTCATGCTGTGTTGTGAAACCCTCTCACCAATTAGCTAGCATTCTTCTATCAATGGTAATGTAACAACCCACATCTGTATTTATTAAAACAGCATCTTTATGACCTCTACGTCAGTGTCGTCTCCCTGCCAAACTTTCAACATACTGGCGTGCATTCTGTTCAGATGATTCAAGTAGGGTGGGACGCACTGTCATAGAATAATAGCCTATTATTAATGAGTGCTTCAGTTTCACTTGACACCTCTGTTATAGCATTCAATTCATTCTCCATACTAAGCGGTCCTTAAGGACACTATAACTTAAAAGGTGTATAACTTAATATCTCTTGGAACATATTTATCACTCACTGTGCAGTCTCTCTAGGCAATGTAATTCCACTCTCTTTTAAAGTTGAGACTTTTTACTACTGATTATTCAAGAGCTGTATGGAAACAAACTAACCTATATTCATTATAATCTCTTTCCCTTGTATCGTTTCTATCCATGTCATTATCAGTAAACCAGGTAAAGAGAATCAACTAAACCACTATTTGTTATTTTCTGTGCAGGTTATTGTCAACAAATACCTCACGGACCTTGGGTGGTGTTGAAGATTTCATGAGGCCCACTCTGAGAAAGTGCCCCATCAAACATGCATGATAAGGCTCTCTGTATTCACAGTCACTTACATGCAGTGAGTTTCTCACAGGCCCCTGAACGGACTATCAATGGGCTCCGGCGCTGGGAGCTATGGGGGTTGGAACCGGGGTGGGCCGCACTCCCACAGGGGAGGTCGAGTCACTTCCTGCTTGGAGACCTCAGTCCCTCACAGCTGTTAGTGCCATGTAAGCCCCCCACAATCTCCACCCATCAGCACTCCTCCAAAGACATGATAGATTGCACTGTAGGAGGAGGACATCTTCAAACTACTTTGACATCAAAGTTTTCCCGAGCTCTTTCTCTTTTTCTCATTTTCTGTAGGGGTGGGTTGTGCAGCAGTGTCATATTCTATGTAGTCCCAATGTTAAACTTAAAAATACAACTCTTAAGGTTTTTAAGAGTTTTTCAGCTGAAGATATAATTCTGGCAAAACATTTAGTCACATATCAGTGGCTTGGAAAGTTAAACCCAGAAACAAGAATCTACACATTGTATAAATGCTGAACAATCAGTCTTTCAACGTCTGCCCACACTGGCATAGGAAGAGAGTGGACTTGGGGGAGCTGTTCACGCACATTCTCTGGTAAATACATTGTGTAGGCTTGACCTGATTACGTCACATCACAGGGACCTCTCTTATAGAGAAACCATCTGTGAACAGACATGTATTAACGATTAGAGCTCCTGTACAGGATGAGGCCAAAGTCGATGCTTCTGGAGACCCAATGGGCTCATCTTTAGCATTTATGTGTGGAATAGACTTTATCAAAAGGCGAACCTGGTCTTAAAAAGTTGGGATTTTATCATTGGAAAGGGACGTGAATGTGAAGGACAGCGTCACAGCCGAATGAAATCAAACGTTGAAGTCGGTTGGTATCTCCTACACTTCCCAGCCTACTGTAGAGTGAAGGAATAAGGAATGCGTGTGCCAGTATAGGAGTGTGGGATGACTAAATGCCTACAAGTTTGCCACGACTGTATAAGCAAACAGTGTCCACAGACTTACATTCCAGCTCTGTGTGCTCATAGCCCTACTGTGAAGTATCCGAGGCTCATAGGGAGCATGTCACACGGCCTAGTGAAGTACACTCTGGATACCTACAATCACATGACCAATCATGTCATCTGCCTAATTTGATTTCCCTGGTGAAGGTCTAAGTCCAAATACAGAAATTGAACTTAGAGGGCTATGACTGAAGTGAGCAATTCCTTTATGTTGTAAAAAAAAAAAAGAACTTTTGAAAGACAAGTTAATTCCAAAAGGTTTTTGCCCTGGTAGCATTTTAAATGTGTTTATAGCACATGAGTGTAAATTATGCAAATAAATTAAAACATTCAGAGCAATGAGTTATTGTAAGATTAATGAGTTTGGATCCAGGTGGTTTGAAGATACAACTCCATGTTTCCTGTCCTAATGATCTTTCCATTCAGCTGTTTCCCGAGGACATGCTTTGCGCCTCTGATCATGAATGATCCATGCGTTCTCTAATAGCGTTCTCTAAGGAGGATGCTAGCCAAATTAGCCAGGTGAGGTTAGCCAGCATGCCTACACGTAACTCTAGGCTCAGACTTGGGATTCGGTTAGCTACTCATGAGGTGCTATGGTAATGAAATTACAGTAAACATCTCTGGTAAAGGACTCTGAACCTTATCAGTCCCTCACCTCCACGCACCATTCCCTAGCCTCGTCCTTGTACTCATTATGGAACGTTTAAGTCCTTTCTGCAGTTTCACTTTAGGGGAACACTTACGTAAGAGATGTCATTATACTTACCTCAGAGACATCTCAAATAGCAATGTTCAAGCACACACGCTGTTGGGTTCCAAAATATGATGGTTGAATATTTAAACAGCAACTGACACTAACTTATAAACTGTTTTTTTTCCAGAGGTTTAGAGACCTCTGTGCATTTTTACTGCCCTGGAAGAAAAAACTCTTTACTTTCTTCTCAGTTGGAAAGCAGCGTCATGGTGTTCTAGACCCACACAAAGCCTTTCTGGTTTGTCCATGATGAAGGCGTGAGGAAGTGGTCTCCTACAGTATTTGAGTGGGCTATTATGACCTTTGACCTCAACCAGGAAGAGAATACCTGAGGTGGCAGAGAGAGGGCGACTCAGCCACAAGGGGGGATAAGGAGGAGGACAGAGAAGGATTATGGTTTGTTTTTTTCTGTGATCCAATGGTGAGCTGGAATAGTTCCATTCACTGGAAGATCACTAAAGAAATAAAGGTGGAAACCATCATGAAAAGGCTGGCGCAAGTGTTCTCAAGTAGCTGTTGCCAACTAGAGATGGAAAGTAGGATTAGTGCCACACACACACACTCACTCACTTACACACACACACACACACACACACACACACACTCACTCACTTACACACACACACAACTCGCTCAGTAGCCTTTCCCAGCTTGCCATTAGGGGAAAACAAAAGTGAGTAAGTTGGATAAACAAGTCTTCAAGGAAGTGGGAGGGATAAAGTGTTTTAAGCCCAGCAACAACTGATTTCATGGTGATGGCAACTATGAAAGCCTGGGGTTCTGTAATGAAAGGGGTGGTTTCCTGCCGTTTGCCCAGGATACCGGACAGGAAGCCTGGGCAGCTAGTGTACCCGCGGTCCCAGGCCACAGTGAGGGCAGAAATCTTGCAGGCCCGGCAGGAGGCCTTCCGCTGCTCATACTGAGAAGAAGGCTAACGCGTTAATTTGCTACCGAAGTACTTCATAAAATGGAGGGCGAAGTAAGAAAAGCACTGTTCGTAGTATATTGGTAATGTTCCACATGTTTTATCGTGTGTAACTTTGTAAAGTAAATGGGAAGTCACATTTAATAATATTTTTTCAGTTTCTGCTGTATGGAATTGTTTCATTACCAATCTGGTAAACATACTGTACATGATTCTAAATGATCTTCACTCTAGTGCTCAATATAACTACCTACTTATTCCGGTCAAAGTCAGTTTAACTCATCAAAAGACTGCTTGTGACACATCCGGCTCACTGTCAATAACTTCCCAGTGACTAAAGAGGTGCAACAACCACCATTTTGTCCATATTTGTTTATTTTCTTACCAGAGTGGTCCGAGGACGTGGAGGTAGTGGTATGCTGACAGAGTGTGGCTCCTGTGGCTCCTCATCCATCCGGTGGCCTCACTACAGAGAGCAGTGATCGGGCTGTCTGTGTATTTTCAGCCCACAGATTTCCTTTGAGACTCTCTGGTCTGTTTCTTTCTCTCTCTCTCTCGCTCTCTCTCTCTGCCAGGAACTTGTTTTGGAATCCTGAGGCATGACACAGTCACCCCCCCCACCCTCTCTCTCCCTCCTCTCCACACACTCCCATCATCCCTCTCCCATTCCATGCACCACTTACCTCACATTCCACTTCCTGTTGAGTCACAGAACAGCAGTGAACCATGTTTTACACTTTCACGGCTTCCTTGCCGTTTTCTTCCTAACACCTCCCTTTTCACCTGCCCCTCTCCTACAAGGTAGAACTCAAGCCTAGTTTGACTTGCCTTTAGTTACTGGGAGATAATGCTTCTTGGCAGCAGGAAAACATACTCGTACCTTAGAGATTTACATTGGACATCTGGTGAATGTAGCCTAATTATTAGCTTTGGAGAGAAAAAAAAAGAAACCACCAGACTCAAGACAACGCGTCATTAGACCATGAGTGACATACACACGCAACCGCAAATGAAACGAAGGCACTGTAATTGAAACAGTGTGAAGGGACACACACACGCGCTCAGTCTGCCAGATGGTGAGTGTGTCTGCGGAGGCAGAGATAGAGCAGGCTGGCCAACTGAGTCAGCAGATGAGTCAACCGGTCACGGAGTTGCTGAGGCCTTGCTTTCTAATAGCTCTCCCTCCCTAACTTTCACATACAGCCACATATTCCACATGGTTCCCTGACTCTCGATTCTCCTCTCTCAGCCAATGAAGCTAGTTCTGTTCAGGACCAGGATATTTACTGAAGTAAATGATCTGACCAATACATCCTGCTTTAGTTATTCACCGAGGTTCTCTTAGGTCATGTAGGCTAAGTAGGCCTAGTAGGCTACGTAGGCCAAACAACGAATCAGATATGAAGTAGGCTACTGAGGAACCAGTTAATATCTACTGAGAGTACCAGTTAATATATTATTCAATACAGTGCAAGAGAGAGATTGACAACAGTAGGCTATTTCTTCTGGCTATGGACCATGCAGTGTTTTCCCTCTGATTCAATTCTGGTTGAATGATTTCCTCATCTGTTTGCACTTCCCTCCCTTGTAACCTTACAGTCATCCAGTAATTGTGTCAATACAAGCAAAGCAATGTGGTCCCACTGCTATTGAGAACATGACGTAGGATGAATCAGACAAAGTGTTGCAAGGATGTGATCACGTTCACATTACTATGAATGGACATTGGACATAAACGAGCAGTCATAAACGAGTGGTGACGCATATCAAAGTAGCCATATAAAAGTATCAATGGGCGGCGGATTTAAGAACCGGTTGGTATCAAATGTGTAAGATAGGAATACAGTTGACCTGTAAGATAACTCTACAATTCTGTGAGATAATTCTACAACATCTCCCTGTTCTAATTAATTCTACAATCGATTACACAAGTCACAAAGGGGGGATGTGAATGCCATAGGGAGTGCATTACAGTGTGTGTGTGTGTGTGTGTGTGTGTGTCTGTCTGTGTGTGTGTGTGTGTGTGTCTGTGTCATATGGACAGACGTGGGACACGGCCTTGTAGTCTGCCCACGCCATTCCCAGAGCCTTTGTAACTGCCTGTGTGCACTCATTTGTCCAGGGCACAGGTTATCACTGCTGTGCAAATAGCAAACATTGGAATAACAACACTTCATGTTCACATCCTTACTGAGTCTGAAGTAATAGGCCTATATATTTTGTTGACCAGCACTATAGAATTGAATAAACCTGAACATATTCATGGGATATCCTAGGTCTGCTGTGCGGCAAGCTTTCATTCATATTGGGTGTGAATATCTATGAATAAAGTCCTGTGCTATATTTGACACGCTATTTTGAGACGGCGTATCTACTGTAGTTACCCTGTAGCCTAATTTAATCTCATTTTTACTAATTGTATCGACCAGGTTTGGATTTTATTTCAGTTCAAGTGCTAAATACAATTTGGATAACATTTGTGATTGTATAGGCTATGTAAATGTTTCTGTACAACTGAACTGGTTTGTTCCCAGCAAACACGCAACGTCAGGGTGACGTTCAGATCATGTCTTAATAACGTCCGTCGGTCCAGAACCCCGTGTGTTCGTCTGCTGGACCCCTCAATATTCACACGTCTGGCTTGGACCCCTCTAAGACGTATGTGGACGTGCAGAACGGGTTCAATATCTGAACGACTAAAAAAACATTCATTCTGGCTCCTAATTGGATGTCTTTGGACGTCCGAAAAAGACAAAAACGACGTATAAAAGACGTATTTTAGACGTGTCTTTGCTCAGTGGGTTGCGTCCTGTTTCCCGCCAGGAGAGAAACGGAAGGTTCTAGATGTAGATGAGGCGTCTCGCGGCTGGCTCCATCCGGGGTTTATCAACCAGGAAACAGAAACCAACGGTCAGCAGCCAACTCCTTCCTATACTAAATGTTAGCCAGCTAAAGTGATACTATTTCTAGTTCGTAATTTCGACAAATGACGAAAATAGATCAATGTATCATCTAGGCTAGCTAGCATATAACATTAGCTGGGCTAACTGTTGTTGTTTGTAACTTAGCTAACTTTGTAACTGGCAAAAGATAACGTTATATGTTGCTAAACGTTACCAGCTACTAAGCTACTCAAGATCGTGTTGTCTTTAGATTCAAGATCATGTTGTTATTGTGTTTTTTTGCTTCAGTTAGGCTAGTCTTATCTACTGTAGATAACTAACTAAGCTAACTTATTTATATGCATGTTAATTATATATGTTAATATATAATATAATATGTTAATTACAGCCAAACAAGAGCAGTCATGCGTCGCAGAAGATCAGCCTGTAGCATTCACTCTGACAGCAGCGAGATAGACATTGATCTTATAGGTAGGCATCTTGTATAGACATTGATCTTATAGGTAGGCATCTTGTATAGACATTGATCTTATAGGTAGGCATCTTGTATAGACATCGATCTTATAGGTAGGCATCTTGTATAGACATTGATCTTATAGGTAGGCATCTTGTATAGACATTGATCTTATAGGTAGGCATCTTGTATAGACATCGATCTTATAGGTAGGCATCTTGTATAGACATTGATCTTATAGGTAGGCATCTTGTATAGACATTGATCTTATAGGTAGGCATCTTGTATAGACATCGATCTTATAGGTAGGCATCTTGTATAGACATTGATCTTATAGGTAGGCATCTTGTATAGACATTGATCTTATAGGTAGGCATCTTGTATAGACATTGATCTTATAGGTAGGCATCTTGTATAGACATTGATCTTATAGGTAGGCATCTTGTATAGACATTGATCTTATAGGTAGGCATCTTGTATAGACATTGATCTTATAGGTAGGCATCTTGTATAGACATTGATCTTATAGGTAGGCATCTTGTATAGACATTGATCTTATAGGTAGGCATCTTGTATAGACATTGATCTTATAGGTAGACATCTTGTATAGACATTGATCTTATAGGTAGGCATCTTGTATAGACATTGATCTTATAGGTAGGCATCTTGTATAGACATTGATCTTATAGGTAGGCATCTTGTATAGACATTGATCTTATAGGTAGGCATCTTGTATAGACATTGATCTTATAGGTAGTCATCTTGTATAGACATTGATCTTATAGGTAGGCATCTTGTATAGACATTGATCTTATAGGTAGGCATCTTGTATAGACATTGATCTTATAGGTAGGCATCTTGTATAGACATTGATCTTATAGGTAGGCATCTTGTATAGACATTGATCTTATAGGTAGGCATCTTGTATAGACATTGATCTTATAGGTAGGCATCTTGTATATATTTTCAACTCATAAGAGGGCCTGATTATATCTAAGAAAACTTAGTATCACTTATTCAGAGGAAGCATTGAAATTCTCGCCTAGTGCACTTAATGCATATTTCATACAAAGCTTACATGATTTAGCTACTGTATCCTAGCTAGATGGTGCCCGAACCTAGAGATACTTATGAACTTATGAAGTCAATATTTGGGGTGTGATGATTCTCTTAACTTTGTATTATTTAGCTGAGACAGAGCTGAACAAACTGCAGAGAAGGTTTCGTGTCTTGGAAGGAGAAAGACAAGCATATGGTGTGGAATCACAAGATTTAATCCGCAGACAGCTGTAAGCATCTCTCTCTTCAGAGTTCTCTAAACAAGACTTCGGTATACTGTAGCTTCAGTGAAGGCCTTCAGAAGATACAAATATTTGCCAGCCAACTTTTTTTATTTAATTAGTCACATTCCAGTGTCCATGTCTGTGCCCACATCACACATATGCAAAGGACTTCCATTCTCTGTAATGTGTTCCACTACCAGGCGGCAGATCCAGAAGCTCCAGGATGAGCGCGAGGAGCTTCTACGTAGCCTGCGAGTGTCGGAAAGTCCATTTCGCCGGTGTGACGACGCCCATGCCACATGCAGTCTGATTGGCATGCTGGACTACCAGGACAGGGTGGAGGAACAGCTCGGGTCGGAACAAAAGGCAGTGATCTATTTGAAACAGGAGGTGGCTAGATTGAAATTGTTTTTGTTTTAAATTTCACAGATCAAATTTGTACGCACGACGTACACATACTTGAACCTGGCTCACCCTCTCTTCAATCAATGGGCTACTCGATTATAGATTTTAAACATGGAGAGGAAGTTGGCAGGCCAGAGGAGAGGAGGGAGCACCACGTACCTCTGTGAAAAATCAGGGCCCTACAAGACGCAGAACACCTGCCGCATTCTGGAGAACAAACAGGAGAGGGTTAGCAGCAGACAGACTTGCAAACTAGTATCCATCCAATCCCTATAAAATACAAACATGCTATTGATGAGAGCAGGGATGGCTGGTAAGTCCTGTTATTTCAATTTTATTGGGCAATGTCCAATGTGTCGTGTAAACCAGGGCAATGTAAACCACCGGGTTTGAGTGTATTTTCTTCCATATTCTCCGGATAAACTCCCTGGTGTGTGTGGAATTAAGCACCAGTGGGAGAGTGAAATACACGTGTCTCGAGGACCATAGAAATATCACCAGTCCTCTTGATGTCCATGAGTCTCTCCACTAGGGTCTCGTCCGCTTTAACAAGCTGTTGGCTAAGAACGGGCAGCTGAGGGAGGAGCTGAAGATCCTGCATGTGGAGAGGAAGCAGTTCCAGAAGCTGCACTCCAGGATGGAGAGGGTAAGGCCCAAGGCAGGAAGACCAAGCCACGTTAGACGATTATAATACACCCAGTCTGCCCACCAACCAAAGATTTATTTCTTCCAACTCTCAGGAGTTGCAGGAGAATCATAAGGAAATCCAAGATGTTTTGGCTCAGTCCACAGCTGCTTTTGAAGTCAGGTGATAACAGATTTTCTGTGGATTTTTTTTTTTTGTCCAACTAAATTTACACTGTGTTCAGTAGTCTAACATTCTATACTGCTTTCTGGTACTTAAACTGTGATTTTTTTTCTACTTTGCGTGTTTCAGAGTGGAGGCCGTGTGCAAGAGGATGATGTTGAAGGAGAAGACGGTGAAGGACCTGGCTCTGTACGGCACGGAGATGAGTGAGCTGGAGAGGGTCGTGACCCATGACCTCCATCTCCAGACCTTCCTCAGCGCCAAGGCCAACGAGCGCATCAGCCAGAACGAGGGACAGGGTGTCGGCCGCAGACAAGGTTTGGACAATTGACTCCTAAGGCTTTCCTGAAACGTGCTGACGTTGATACACCTGCATGCTTCAAACACGAAGAATGGACGTCATCATGTAAAAATAATTTGGTTTCAATTTTTGGTTAATTAAGGTGTATTTTTTCCATCTTTGCCTCCAGTGGAGGAGAAACAGCGCAGGAGACTTGACTCTGGAGAATGGGTGCTGGATACGTTTGAGGAGGCCTTCCACAAGATCCACTGTGTGACAGGGGAGAGGGACTTGGACACGCTGGTTGGGGCCTTCATCAAGAGTGAGTTACTAACAAGTTAAATGCCACTGTAATAATACTGTGTTTGCTGAAAGCCTTTGAATGATCAAGTCCAAAGCGATAAATAATTATCAGTAAATACAGGCAGCTAATAGAGTTAGGTTTTTGAGTCTTTATCACTCCAATTGGAGTTTTGATGAAGTCGTCATTTTACAGAATGCTTATAAAACCTTTCCTGCTGTAATAATAGATGCCCTTGATCTCCCAACAGTGGAAGAGAAGAACTTTTCATTGTTAAAATTTGTCAATGAGCAGAACAACGAAGCAGATATGTTAAAAGAGCAAATCAATAAGGTTAGTTTTTGCCGTTTATGTGCTTGTTTCATCAAATGCTATTTCTCACTCAGTGTGTGTATACTGTACACGCTTTAGTCTACCAGGATGTGTTTGTGTGTCTGTGGCTGTCAAAAGATTAAACGGGAGATGGAGAGCTACTCCTCAGAGGAGCACAAACAGGAGGAGGAGCGTTGCTCTGTGCTGAGGGGAATCAGGGCGCAGCAGCAGGCCACTGAGGAGCAGGTGGTGGCTTATCGTCACCGCATTCAATCTGGGGACAAGATCCTAGACCAGCTCATGACAGGTACAACTAATGCCGGTTTTCCACTGCACAAAAAATTAACAGCTCGATGCTCCTTTTCGGATCGCCTCCTTCGTGGTTCCTAGCGAGCTAAAAAAGTGACGTGAAAACAATGCAGACTACCGATAGGTCAGGCAAATTGCAAAGGACTCAGACAGACAGCCACTTGTAGACGACTGCCCCTTTGTGGACATTTTTGTGCACCAACCATACCAACTGACCGAGCTACAGCGCTGCTAGACGCAGCTAAAAACCACATACAGGCTGAAATTCACATGGGTCTTATTAGCTCTAATTTGAGATGTAGTTTGTCTTCAACTTCACAAACTCACCCGGAACTTTTGAGTTAAATGAAGGGAATTTCCGAAACATTTTGTTTCGCTTCTAAAACAACAGTAGACTTCTTATGCTTTGGGCAGCAGAAGCGCCAACGGCATGCTGTAGCCTACTAGAGGTACCGTTCCAGTGAGTTCAAGCTGCAGGTAGCCTATATAGCCTACAACAACAGATTTACAAACAGATCGTTTCTTTGTCATTTATTGTCACAAATCCTCAGATTGATAGTTATGTGGAATGGTTTTTTATAGCTTACATTACACTGATGGTTCCCAGGTTGCTGCCCTGTTGAATATGGTTGATTTTCAGAGAAATGTCTTTTAATATGATCCTGTTAGCTATTTCCTAATTATGATGATTGACCTCTGAGTATGGCTGTCGGCTTGAGTTTTCGGTAAGAAACGGTGCCCTATGCTGGTTGAAAGCTAACGCTACATTGAAATAGAGAAATGTAACGATTCCTTACCATAGTGTATGTTATGATGACATTTGTATACCAGTTTCTCACTGTTTCACTCATTAATTATATGTTCAGGGCAGAAACGTGAATTCTGGAACTCCCGTTAACGTTGACGGGGGAAGTCAAGTGAAAGTAAACAAGCGAGTAGTCGAGTCAAGTTGAGCTGCTGAAATGTGGTGGAAAAACACCATGAGACTGTTTGCATCAGTATTACTCAATTACAAGGAGTGTTGTCTTGTTAATCCGTAACATATTCCTTGTTTTGCATGTCAGGCATAGACAGTGTGTTCCACAACATCAACTGTGACCGTTCTGTCATCGAGGACAAACTCGGTTCCTTCACCGGAATCAGAGACGCCACCATCATGACTTACCTGGGACTGGTGGAGAGGAAGACCAATGAGCTGCTGACTTTGGAGTCCTTTCTCAACTCCAAGGTAACCAACGCCCAATGAGCTTGGGCACTTTATTTACTTTGTCTTGTCTTCCTGAAATCACCCAGGGAAGCTGTAACTAGCCTGGATTATGTCATGGCAGGGAAAGCGATTAAAAAGTATGACATTTTGTTTCTGCTGTATGACCTTGATAAGCAGTACAACCCCGGGATTGCTGCTCAACACCTTCTGGGACAAAGTCCACCAGTCCAAACGCAAAAGCTAACCGTTGAACCCCCTACCCTTGGGTATGTGAGCCATCAAGTCCCAAAAGTATCACTACGTTTAATTCAGTGTACGTTATTTCAACCCCATAGTGAGTGAATTGGTTCCTCTTTTTTAGAGATGACAGTGCCCCTGAGGAGTGTCTGCTGATGGACCAGGGAGAGCCGCTCACCAAGGACCAGCTCCTCCCCCTGGTCAATAAGAGGGTGAGGCATTGCTTAACATGGCTCCACACAGCCATACACAGCATTGGTCACATTACTGTAGTTTCTAACCTGACAAACACACCCAAACTTATACTCTTTTTCCCTACTTTCGATGTTGCCTTAATCAAATTTGTGTTTTCTGCTCTCAGGTGCTGAAGAAGGCGAATATTGTCCAGCCAGAAGCGAAGGTTTCTAAAATCATCACTCCTTGGAAGCCAGATCATCCACTGGATCATCGCTCCGCCAGCAGGAGGCGCTCTCCTGTGAAAAGCAGCACCCAACAGAAGTGTAGTCTAAGCAACTGAAGTGTACAAAGTTTGTGTTTTGTCTGAATTAATCCATGGTAAACCAATTAAATTAGTTTATTATTTAAAGACTGCAACACAGCAGTTACAAAAGGGAGGAAAGGTAATCTTTAATCAAATAATTTTGTGGTGGTGAGAAAAAAAAAGTATTTTACTTGAAAATATTTGTCTGGTAATGGCTGTTTTATAGATAGTGGATCGGTGCAATTTCAAAAATGAAGTTTTTTTATTTATTTAATCCAGGACACTGACAAATCATCAGTATTTTTCATATATTTTAATCAAAATATTACTGTAGGTTCATACATGTCAGTCCACCAAACAGTACAGTCATTTACATTGAATGTTAAAATCCCTGAGAAAATTGAACACGATTAATATACCATACAGGCCTACATTATTAAATGATCATTAGTGTTCATGTGTGTAACTGATTAAAATGGTGATGATTGGATCACTTCACTTTCACTTGTCTTCCTCTACTCTTGTCCAGTCCCACAGAATACCACCCTGCTCTCCAGTCTGGCTCGCTCCGCCTCAAACACCAGCTTGTGGCTCAACAGAGTCTCCTCTGGACCTGAACGGATCAAGGAACTATCTCCGCTCTGTAGACACACACACACACACACACACACACACACACACACAAACAAACAGTAACAGATCTGGGGTAGAGGTGAAAGGGACCAGGACGTGTGTAGTTGTGCAATACAAACAGCATTGTGCTCACCGCCACAGCAGAGATGAAGGCATCGACCAGGTGATAGTCCGCCCCCCCATGGCCACCCACGCCGAAGCGCCCGGGGGCATTGGTTTCTTCTGTATGATTTGTGGCTCTCTGCGTCAGGAAGTCAAACACTCGAATCTCATGACCATTGTAAGACAGCTCCCCCTATAGGAAAGATGGGGATTAGCTTCATGGATCCAGCTTTACCTGTGAAATGGGATCATTTGAAAGATTGCGTGACACGAAGAGGAACAAACTATAATCCTGGGATATTACTTCACACACAGGAAGAATAAGTCAAAAGACAACCTTGCTGCCACAAATGGTTGTTCTCCGCTTACAGATCTCCTCTGTAAATGCCACCATGGAAAAGGCGGCTGTGAGACCACCTTCAAACTCCATGTTCACAACCTGAAGAGGGAAGGGACCAGAGTGAAGGGGAAAGAGAGAGCACAGACTCAGCCCAAAGACTAGTCACCAAAGACTAGTCACCAAAGACTAGTCACCAAAGACTAGTCACCAAAGACTACTCACCAAAGACTAGTCACCAAAGACTACTCACCAAAGACTAGTCACCAAAGACTAGTCACCAAAGACTACTCACCAAAGACTAGTCACCAAAGACTAGTCACCAAAGACTACTCACCAAAGACTACTCACCAAAGACTAGTCACCAAAGACTAGTCACCAAAGACTAGTCACCAAAGTCAAATCAGATATGTCCATACAGCTGGTTAGTTTACATTACAGTACATTACATTTACTTGTATCCAAAGCGACTAACAATCAGACCTGCAAACTCTGGAGTAGTGAAAAAGGTGACGACATACAAAACTAAAACCCTCTAGATTCACTGAAACTACCATGGTTAACATAAAAAAGGTGACTGTAGCCAAAAGGTGACAAGTTTGCAGGTCTGAACAATAATTGCATTTGCCAGAACTCACAAGTGCATCTCCTTTCTAAAACAAGTGACTAAGAGCATAATCTGGTGCTGAAGGCAAAGTGCAAGAACAGCAATCTAAAATACAATAAGTGCCCGAGAGGGTGGATTTGCATTAGTTTACATTTCTTCTTTCTTAAAAGTAAAGGTATGAGAATATGGTTTCACCAGCCTTGAGATGTTCTCACCTGGTTGGTGCAGACGTCGTTGTCACACTCGTAGACGCAGCGTCCGTAGGGCCCCGTCTTTAGGGCACTGGTCACAGACTCGATGTCAGGGAGCGAGGTAGAGCAGATGACTGACACAGGCCAGTCCACATGGCCCTAAGAAACACACACATTCCTTTCTCATTAATAACATTCAAAATGTAATTATCAAAAGTCACTGGTGTTTGTAACGTTGAAAAATATCACTTTTCTGTCATTTTCATATTTAAAATCAATGGATTGATAGGAATCCACTGTGTAACCAAGTTAGATGCAGCTAAACTACGGCAGAGGACAATTCCTACAGTCCTACGTACCTACACCGATGACAGCACAAGAGTGATATAACTGTGACTGTACAGGACTAAGTAGATAAGTGATAGAAATGGGAACTGCAAGAATGTCTAATCAACCTTCTTAACTCTGTCCAGATAGATCTTGCAGGCCGAGTATGAACAGTCTCTCTCTACCGGACAGAGTAGGCAGCGATCGGCAGCACCTGCAGGCTAAGACAATGTGATCATTCAATCATCTCTCAGACATCATTTATGATGAAAGGGAAATAAAAATGTACATTTCCACACAGCCATGCAATCTACAGTTACGAAATGCACTTTAACAATAGAGATGTGGTATCGTTTACTAGTGAAGGATTCTTCACTACCCCTCTAGACACACCTTGCTTTCTTTGCGGAAGTGGCTGAGAGATCCGAACGACGATACTTTCAAACACCTGTGAAATACAAGATGATTCATGTTCTAAAACACGTCATTCCAAAACGATTGACTTTAACTCATGTGCTTCCTAACTCCTACATTACATTGTACATCGTGCAAGGCAGAATCTTTATAGAGGTTTTACTGTAGTATCATTATTTATATAATTGTTAATTTCATTATTGAATGAGTCCTGAAACGTAGTGTGGTGGCCTAGTTCAAAGTGTCTTGTCCAGCACAGTTCCAGTAACTCCAGTGGATATATAAGCCTGGGAGTGTAAAATAGCTTGTTTGAGCTACAAATTGATCATTAATTGTTTTGTCTACTAATGTTTCACCTGCGCCCTCCAGCCCAGTGATGTATCAAGTCAATGTCGTGGCAGGATTTTGCCAAAAGGGCAAAGGAGCTCTCGGCTTCATTCCTCCAGTTCCCTCGAACAAAGGAGTGGGCGAAGTGGTAGAATCCTACCTGTATATGAGAATGGTTGAGGAGAGACAAGTACGATACAGGTCTATGAACACATGTGTAATCTTACACTAGACAGGTCAATATGGATCAAGATAGTGCTACAGCATTCCTGGAATCTGCATTTAAAGCTGTAGCTACATTGTATTTACCTGTATCGTAGTATACTTTGGTATAAACCTTACCGGTTCCAGGTGCTGGATATGGATCACATCTCCGATCACTCCACTGTCAATCAGCACCTGCAGGATCATCCATGCATTTTCACCCAAGTACTTAGTCATTAATCATGGTAGTCCTTTCCAACAGAAGTTAACATTGTCAAATTATTTCCAATTGCTGCGCACCTTTATGTTGAAGCCTTTTAGATTTTTCATAGCAATTCGATTAAGAGAGACAATGTTTGGTCAGTAGTAATCAGACTAAGAGGCAATGTCCTAACGATTATCAACTTTGACCTTTTGCAATCATCCTGACCTTCTCTCAACACGTACTGGTCCTAAGACAGTTTCACATTATTTTGGAAGACGTTGTGGTAAAAGTCACTTACTTTTATCTTGTGTATCACAGGGTCATATCGAAGAACATGGCACACAGTTAGCATAACATCACTTTGGAGGCAAGTCTCCACAATCTCTGTGCAATCCTCAGCCGTTACCTAAAACCATACAAAATACCTAAACATCATCTAAAACAACACAAAATACCCCCACATATTCACCTAAAACAATACAAAACACTATTACAGACATCTTTATTTCATTATTCTCATAAGGTCATTATAGAGATAGTGTGTCCGCATACTTGAAATGAAGATGTGCGTGGTGTGTGATCTGAGTGCTGCTACTCACAGCCATAGGTTTCTCCAGTAAAACATGGTAGCCTCGCTTTGCCAGTGCCACAGCTGGATCCTGGACAAATCAGGTTGAGAAGATGAATCATGGGTCTATTAATTCAAGTATAACACTACCTACTATCAAAGTATACTGTAACCGTGATGAGAGAGCAATTTTACCTAAGGGCATCTGTGCTCATAGTTAATGAAACAGTTGATTGCATGGGAACAAGACTTTCCATGTGGTGCATTACCTTGTGAAGACGGTCTGGTGTGCAAATAAACACAGCGTCTGCAAATTTCTCTCTCTCTACTATAGTGTGCCAATCTGAGAAACAAAACCATCATAAATAAAGCATTAAATGAGGTTGGAGGCAGTAAATACTTGAGGGAGTCTAAATTATTCATTTTACACACTTGCCTTCAAATACATTTTGATCTGCTATTCTGTGCTGTTGTTGGAGTTTCTCTCGGGCAAATTTCCTGGGGTCAGCTACTCCTACAACCTAAAACAAATGTGAATAACACTTGTAGTTGCTATAAATGTGTAATTCACTATCTTCTATCAGGTCCCCCCAACCACAGTCAAGATTAGATTAATAGGCTTACGAACGAGACATAACATGAGTGACAGGCTGAATATAAGTTTATTAAATGCATTTAGAATGTAAACATAATATCTTTACTTAAAGAAAAACTATGCCATCCATGAAAACATCTAATTGCAGTCATCAATTAAAGTCAGAAGAGTTAGTGGTGACTAGTTAACGGATGATTACTCCTGATACCTGCATGCGTTCGGGGTGAAGACAGGCAAACTGTGCGTATGTCTCCCCACGGTTCCCCGCTCCCACGATGATGACATGAACAGCTGCAGGCATGCTAGCAGAATAAGAATGACAAAAACATACACATCACCTCAGGATGCTTTATTGAGCCAGTTGCTTTAACCAATCATACAGTAGTTCCTGCTGCAGCTGAGGTGTTGCTATGAGAATGAACACGCCTACAGAAGATGGGCTTCAGAAGAGGCAAAGGTCAATCAAGGTCAGGCCAAGCCTAACATTAGTGGTGTTTCAGAAATCATACTCGCATAGATCACATAGATAGACTTAAATTAAACATGTTTAACTCTCAGATAATAGGTTTGGTTTTGGTAGGTTTAATATTGGCATGACAAATGCCTGGCTACCGTTATAGTGTAGTGTTTTTTTAAATGATTTTCTGGTTAAGTCGCGCAGAAAGCTAGGCCATGGTTTTAACGTATAGTAAAATAAAAGCACATAACGAACGTTAAACATGACTATCTAGCTAGGTAGGTATAGCGATCGTAAAATAGGACACTCTCATTCACTCCGCCATCTCATACTTATAAACGCGAACATGTGAAATAAGTCAATATTTAGTAGCTGGCCAACCTACCTTATAACAACTACAGCAGTTTCGCTGCATGTTCATTCCTCCATTCCTTGGCTCATCTCACCCCAATTGACATCAAAGCATGAGTTAAACTACCGGAACCATATGACAGCAAATAGAGGTTGCGTCGGACAATATAACCGCTGCACACGGAAGTGTCCTAGATCATGCAAAACATTTGGTAGGGAGGGGGTGCGTTTTAGTCACTAATCTTTTTACACGAATGAGCGTATTTTACTAGATTTTCTTAATTTTCACTATCGTCATTGGGTATTTGTGCAACGAATTAGGTGATTTCATTTCAACCAATTTACTTTCTTTTGTTCCGTTTTGCATATTTTACCCGATCAGAGACGAGTCGAGTCGGACAACAACAACATGAACATCGATAATCAGCCCGTGACTTCTGGGGGTTCCTCTTCACATTCATCCACTTCCAGTAATTGCATCACCAACAATAACGCAGCAGCGAATGTAAGCAGTATCCCGTCTGTTTTGATCAACGGTAAGTAAGATAAGGTTATATATCTACCTCCTCTCAAGCTAAGGTATATTATGATTAAAATAGCACGCGTGTAAGTGCGACTGTTTTGAAGCGGAAGCTAATAAACGGGGTTAGAGGAACAATAAAGCTAACAGCAGATGGAATTTTCTAAATAACGTAACGTTAGGGTAAGGGATTTTAACATAACTTTCATGATCAAATAACTTTTCATCATACGATTCATACATTTCTATTTATTGATTTAGACATATCAATTACGATTCGCCTCTAGCCCTTTTCAGTCCTGTAGTCGCAGAGTTCCTGCATGGATGAGCCAGCATGCGACTACCCACTGAGCAAAGACACGTCTAACATACGTCTTTTAGATGTCTTTTTTTGTCTTTTTCGGACGTCCAAAGACATCCAATTAGGAGCCAGAATGAATGTTTTTTAACGTTCAGATATTGAACCCGTTT
Organism: Borostomias antarcticus; assembly: GCF_949987555.1. NCBI lineage: Eukaryota > Metazoa > Chordata > Actinopteri > Stomiiformes > Stomiidae > Borostomias > Borostomias antarcticus. Next base: position 2,035,785 of record NC_140236.1, read on the forward strand.
TGCACGTCCACAGACGTCTTAGAGGGGTCCAAGCCAGACGTGTGAATATTGAGGGGTCCAGCAGACGAACACACGGGGTTCAGGACCGACGGACGTTATTAAGACATGATCTGAACGTCTCCCTGACGTTGCGTGTTTGCTGGGTACAGGACTGAAAAGGGCTAGATTAGCCTCCAAATCCATGGGATGACAGATTTTAACTAAATGAGCAGTGCTTGGTGCTTTATGGAAAGCTCTTTATCGTTATATTGCTCCTACATATGGTGTTTGATGCCAGTCTGTGATGTAAATATGATTTTTTTTTGCATTTTGAGGATTCAAAACCGATGCACCTTTTTTCTGTTACAGCTTCAACCTCAGCTGCAATGGCCACATCATCGGCCGACACGTCTGTGTCCAACGGCGTTTATGTTCCCTGTGGCATTGCCAATGGAGATGTGAAACCTATCATCTCCACCACACCACTGGCTGACTTTTTAATGCAATTGGAGGACTACACCCCTACAGTGAGCCTGGTCCCCTTCTGTGCATTTTAATGGCAATTGGCAGCAATCTCTTGAATAAACTACAGAGATGTACTGTGACTTTGGTTTTTTTAATTAGGTGCCATTAACAGTCTGTCATGTGTTTCCTAGATCCCAGATGCAGTGACGGGCTACTACCTTAATCGGGCTGGTTTTGAGGCATCTGATCCACGAATGTAAGGATGAATCCACTCATTTTTATAGCTATGAAAACTGTTCTTATTTTCTTCTTCTGCTCAATTCTTTGCCTTTGATTTGTGTTGTTTTTCCCATATTGCTTTTAGAATCCGTCTGATCTCTCTAGCCGCTCAGAAGTTTATCTCAGACATTGCCAATGATGCCTTGCAGCACTGTAAAATGAAGGGCACCGCCTCAGGAAGCTCCAGAAACAAGACAAAGGTTTGTGTTCTTGATAGTGTTTAAGTACATCTGAACAGGTTTGTGTGTTCCTGATAGTGTGTATAGTGTTTAAGTACATCCTAACTATAGTGTGTATAGTTAGGTTAGGTTTTAGACAGATGGCCTTAATCTCATTCGGGATTTACTGACATCACAGGTTGTAATATGATAAGGAAAATGGATACCCGTGATATAGCACCTCTCCAGATGATCAAATAAAACATCAGAGTAACACATCTTGTCCTCTGCCGATATCTTGCCCTCACCTGGAATTAAATGAGACGAAGTGCATGAAATGTTTCATGAGACATAATGAATGTATCTTTAATTATTTGGGTCTTTGAATCTGTACTCCACTGTAGGATAAGAAGTACACGTTGACCATGGATGACCTGTCTCCAGCACTGTCTGAATACGGAATCAACGTCAAGAAACCTTATTACTTTACATAGTGTACTGAACTTTGCAAGAGGCATACTACTTCTGCTAGTTTTCCTCTCCAACCCATTTGGGTTTATAGACAACACTTTCATAACCTTTTTGATCATGGTGCTTAAGAACAGCCAGTTAAAAATTACTTGCGTCACTGTTCCATTTCGTTGTGGTTTTTCTCAGAGGAGAGCATGCTTTGCATTGTGTGGAATTCTAGTTTGTAATATTTTATTTCAACCAATAAACCCCACAACAAAACCTTACCCTTTCGTTGTACTTTGTAACTTTTTTCTAGCGTTGCTTGTTATTTCCTATTTGTTTCAACTTCTGTCTTTTCCACCATGTCAATTATAAGCAACCTATAAAAGTGAAGCATTATCAACCATTATTTATACATGTAGAAAGAACCGTTTATTATTTGTAATGACGACCTTCACAGAAAGGTGTGTGTGTTTGGGGTGGGGATACTATATAGAAATCATCAAACAGATTGCAATTTGCCTACCAGGCACATAGGAGTGGACGATGTCTCATTTATATTTGCTACACAGGGCTCACACCAATTAGTTTAGTTTATTGGTTTATTTGATTCAGGGACATTGTACATTAATCAACAATTTTACAATTGTAAATGTGCCAGGATTAGCGAACTAATTTTCCCCTGTTGTTCCTGGCTTGATGTTAAAGCAACCTAAGAAGTATCAAGGCATTAAAACAATAGTTTAATTAGTTACAGTTACAATTAGTTTAATAATTAAAAACATACAGCAAAGTATAAACACAAGGCCAAACAAGCAAAGCAGGACAGAAACATATAGCACATTTAAACACAAAACATAATTCACTACAGTTAATGGTGAATTTGTGATGATCATTCATGTTTCTATCGAGCAATAGCGAGCATTAGTATTGTCTACTGTCGGCCACCGTAGCACAGTGTGACAGAGACCATTTGAAATTGCAGCGTATCTGTAGTGTGTTTTCAGAAGAGAGTGGATAAAGTATCCCGTTAACCTATTGGTCTGTTGCTGCTTGAGACAAAAGAAAACACACACAATGAATGTTCAACCATCAAATCCCAACAACCCACATGTGTTCTTTGATGTGACCATTGGCGGGCAGGTGAGTGTGTTTTGCGAAATAACCTTAAATGTCTGTAGCAGGCAGTTCCCTACCACGTTAGTTAGCAAGCTAGCTAGTCCACGTTATCTAAGTAAGCTAGCCTTCAGTTCCATTCACGAAATGTTAATGAACTTAGCTGGCTAACTAACTAACTAAGTTATAGTGAGCTAGTTTTAGCAGGCTCCTTTCTTTAGATAGACTAGCGAGGTAGAGCTAGCCCCGGGGCAGTTAGCTAGCAAGCGTGACGTTAGCTAGAACATCAACATGACCGACGCACATACGACATTGTACGGAAGAGCATTAGGGTCAACAACTGAGTTCATTACTTTTTTAAGCTTCTGAGTTTAAAGTCAGAATTTCTGAGATTAAAGTCAGAATTTCTGAGATTAAAGTCAGAATTTCTGAGATTAAAGTCAGAATTTCTGAGATTAAAGTCAGAATTTCTGAGAAAAAAACTCGGAATTTCTGAGAAAAAAAGTCAGAAATAACTTCTGAGAAAAATGTCAGAATTTCTGACTTTAAACTAAGAAGTTAAAAAAAAAAAAAAAGAAACTGCTGTTGTCCCTAATGCTCTTCCGTAACATTGAGTATGCGCAGCCTATATTAGTTTTTTTTAGTTTTTTTGCCTTGGGTGAGTTCGATCTGAGAACGGTGTAATACAAATACTGTTTGTATTATGTTACACTTTCCGGGTTGAATTAAACGTTTTCTCTGTGTTAACCAATCAGGAGGGTGTTCCAAAGCACCACTGTTTCCGTTTCAATAAACGTTTTGTTGGGGCTGAATTCACCCCTGGTGTCAGGGGCAGGTATCAGCTGAGCAGGGAGGAACCAGAGAGTGACTGGTTGCAGACTTCACCCCTGGTGTCAGGGGCAGGTATCAGCTCAGCAGGGAGGAACCAGAGAGTAACTGGTTGCAGACTTCACCCCTGGTGTCAGGGGCAGGTATCAGCTCAGCAGGGAGGAACCAGAGAGTAACTGGTTGCAGACTTCACCCCTGGTGTCAGGGGCAGGTATCAGCTGAGCAGGGAGGAACCAGAGAGTGACTGGTTGCAGACAGAGAACTCTGGAGCGAGGTGGAGGTGGAGGGCGTGACAGCAAGTCTTTCTGGCTGAACTGGCGTCTGTGGCTCAGTTGGTAGAGCGGGGGTCGTCCAATGATCGTACGGTCGGCGGTTCGGATCCCGCCGCCTCCTGTCCACATGTCGAAGTGTCCTTGGGCAAGACGCTGAACCCCAAATTGCTCCCAATGAGCAGGTTAGCACCTTGCATGGCAGCTACCGCCATTGGCGTGTGAATGGGTGAAGGAGAGGCCATTGTGAATTTGAAAAATTCATTCAACAATATAAACCAATAATAAAAGATTAGTTAAGATACGTTTGACATAGTGTTGTACCAAAATGTGAAAACAAGTCATTAGAATAGTACTGCACCCCTTCAAGAGAAGGCTATTGAGTTAGTCAGGATTGAGTCAGACCCAAGATATAGAAAATGATTTGATACTGTATTTAGGCACTAGAACATCTAAATCCTTGTGTGGATGTAAGATGGTCCAAAGTGAACCACTAGGTGTCAGACTTGTACTAGTTTTAGTTCCCACTCTCTCTCTCTCTCACACACACACACACACACACACACACACACACACACACACACACACACACACACACATACCTGTAGCCCTTCTCTCCTACTCACTGGAGCAGATACAGCAGTCAGCCATCAGCAGGAATCTCTGTCCGACATCTACTGAGTACTCTCACGCTCCGTCTCTCTCTCTCTCTCGCTCCCTCTCTCTCCCTCTCTCTCTCTCACTCAGTCTCTCTCCCTCTCTCTCTCTCGCTCCCTCTCTCGTTCCCTCTCTCTCGATCCCTCTCTCTATATCGCTTTCCCTGTTTTTGTCTCTCTCTCTCGCCAGTGAACCCTTGTGTGTGTGTGTGTGTGTGTGTGTGTGTGTGTGTGTGAGAGAGAGAGAGAGAGTTGTTCTCTTAAAATATAGTTCTATACAGCATGTGTCCTGTCTAACCAGTCTGCGATCATCGTCAACTAACATCAGTGAAGGCTACTTGCTGTACCATTATTTATATATATATATATATATATATATATATATATATATATATATATATATATATATATATATATATATATAATAGCTCTAATCAATTCCAAGACTTAACTGAGGGAAAAAGCCTCATCACCCACAAAGACATGGGGCCTGGTCCCCAGGTGGTCAACGCCCGGGAGAGGAGCATCTTCTGGTTGATCCAGCTTCTCTTACCGCACGTCTTCTCCAACGACGGAGGCAGCAAGGGTCCCTCCATCACTGCTCCGACCAAAGGCTCCAACATCCACCACCCTGAAGAGATACTCGACACCCACCACTGCCAGAAGTACAACAGAGTATCATTCCTTTGTAATTAAAATACTGGGAACCTGAATTTCGTGGTACTTGGATTACCACATGCTTCCCATCCATTGCTCCCACGCAGTTGGGGAAGTTCCACCCCTCCTTGAAGCCCAGGGTGATCTTCTGCCAATCAGCAGCCTTTGATACAGGCAGAAACCCAGCCACCAGGCTGTCCCAAATGGCCTTGGACACACATGGGGCGGCTGTAGCTCAGTTGGTAGAGCGGGTCGTTCAATGATCGAAGGGTCAGTGGTTCGAATCCCAGCTCCGACTGTCCACATGTTGAAGTGTCCTTGAGCAAGACACCTAACCCCAAATTGCTCCCAATGAGCAGGTTAGCACCTTGCATGTCAGCTACCGCCATTGGTGTGTGACTGTGTGTGTGAATGGGTGAATGAGAGGCCATTGTAAAGCGCTTTGAGTGCCGCTAAGGTGGAAAGGCGTTATATAAGTGCAGTCCATTTACCATATCTGGCACAATGCCTGTCACAGTGGAGAGTGAAATTGGAGGCGATGGTGGTGTAGGTGTCACCAAAACCTCCAATTGAGCCAATTCCTATAGCTTATCATCAGTCCAATCAAATAATCTACACATGAGCTAATTGTAGAGCAAGGAAGCCTTGCCAAGACAAATTCAATTCATGTCTAGCTTTTCACTCCGGTTAGCTACCTTGCTATAGATACTGCTAAAAGGCTAGGTTAGCATAGGCTGCGAGACTAGGCAGCATAAATAGACTAAATAAAAGTGTTTAAGTGTAGTGATATCACATTTTATTTTATTTTTATTTTCTAACTTGTGTGTGGAACCTAGCGGTGAGCGCAGTGCAAGCCATGATCTATCTATACTCCTAGTTGTGCTTATGACAGTCAAACCGTTAGTAATCAGTAGGCTGTAAACATTTCAAAAGCATTGCTCAGACATTTAATGTAATGAATGGAACAGCAAATTACATTTCATCAAAATACTCTCTCAACATTTTAAAGGTCCCATTCTATGACAAAAACTCAGTTCCCATACTTGTGCACATACATTTGGGCCTCTCTGGGCCTACTAAACTGTAACAGTGAAATTAAAAAAAAACTGAGTCCGTTTTTTGTAGGCAGCCAAATTCTGAAAACGTGATTAAACAAGCCGTTGAGATTTTCCTACCTTTCTGACATCAGAAGGATACATATTAGAAAAAAAAACACTATAATATTATTTTGGGCCTGGTAGAAAAAAAAAGAAGAATTTGTCATGAGCCAAAAAGTTAATTCGGACCCCTGGTGGCCAATGAGAAGCTTATCTGTAACATCTACAGCACATCCGTTGAGCCAGAAACATCCTGCTGCATTGTTTGAACCCCTGAAGGTACGGATGGGGTGGGGAGCAGCAACTCATTTGCGTCAAAGCTGTCCAGAACTGGCCTGAAACCGAGGCGTATTAAAGGCAAGAACGCTTAATCTGAGTGGTGTTCTCAGCAGAACATCCAGACATGTTTTGGGGATCCAGGGACATGTTAACTTGTTAATAAGGAGTATAATAGCCCTGAAAGGCTCGGCCTTCACCATCACCAGTTGGTTGGAGCTACATTCCAAAAGTAAAACAGGAAAAACTTGAATCAGAACCGGTACCATTGTTCTGAAGAGGGAGTAAAGCAGGTTCATGGCATTTTGCAATGTACCACCTCAAGGCTGTGTTCAAGGGATGGAAAACAAGCTCAAGTGACTGAAGTATTTATTATACAATAATAGACAAAGGGCTAAACATAGAAGGTTGTTGCGTTTTGTTTTAAAGCTTTCGGGGAGAGATTTGTATCAGACATGGCTAATTGGCCAATGGCCATACAAGTAGCCCTGTTTGTACAGCCTCTTCGCTTCGTGTTCGCTGTTCTGCACGACTAGTTTGTGGAGTGTGTGTGACGAGAGAGAGGAACATCATTTTATTGGCCTCTGAAGACAAAATATTAGCATTGACCTGCTGTTTTGCAACATACTGAGTATTTATCCACAAGTGTGGGAGTGGTTCCTTCCTTTTTCACATTGAGGCTAATCCTTTGTCCGCCTCGTATATGAAACTTCCTTTTGTATCTGAAACTTGTGGAAAGTTGGATCACAACAGAGAAACACTTAAGGTACTTGATTAGTTTCCTTCCTCTTGATGCAGTTAAATCTTAGCTCTCACGAAAGCAGTCGTGTCCTGGTGAATCTTTTCCTTTCAGGCATGTAGTAATGTTTCTGTCTTCACCTGACAGGCAGAAAACTGCCTCTGGGTGTTTGTCCTGATACACAGCAGGTTTGGGTCCTTTACTTAAGTTCCAGAAAACGCCCCACTCACAGACGTCATCAGGAAGATCAGTGTAAGGTCCCAGATCGTCATTCTTGCGCCAGAATACCACCCCTACCAATAGGCTCTTTGCACACTCAAACCACAGTAGATTGACAGTGATGTAGGCAGGTACCATAAAGCCCAAGAGTTGACAGGCAATAGATATGACCAGGTACGGCATCCATGTAGCAGCGAAACACAGAGTTAAACTGACATAAAGGGGGGGGATGGGTTGACCTGTCTCTACCACCAGTGCTTTCTCCACATCACTTCCTGGCTCGCTCAGCTTTGTCATGCAGGAGTGTAAGTCACTCTTTGGGGCTTTTTGAACGCTGTCCCTCTTAGCGGACAACCTATTGGCCTCCTTGAACCACATGGGTAGCCGTGGGGAGAGGGGAAGCAGAACGCAACAGACTGCTGCGAAGAGGCCTACGCAGGAGGAAGAGACGAGCGGCGAGCCCTGCGTCTCGCACACCAGAGCCTTCCTTCCTGACGTGTATTCCGTCACCATCACCTCCGTGTTTGTCGAACAGAAGGAGCACAACCCAGCCATAACCCACACCAGCAGGACCATGATGCAGTTCTGCAGCACGCGGCACGGCGCGCGACCACACCTGGAGTAGCCCGGGTCATGGAGGAAATCCAGAAGCCCCAACACCAGCATCGGCAGCGGCAGCATCGCGTACAGGGAAGAGGCGTGCGCCAAGACGAAACACACCGACACAGGGGACTGCTCCGGCCCGAGGAACCACAGAGTAGCCATAACCCACACTAACGCGGTGTCAACCAGGAGGACCGAGAGGTTGCACACGCCCAGGAAAGAGGCGTGCAGGCGGCGCCAGCAGAGGGCCAAGATCAGTATTTCCAGGAGCAGCTTGAAAAGCGTGAGGAACAGATACTGCAGGGTGTTGTCCACGTGATGGCCGCCGGTCACCTCCCAGTGCTCCAAGACGGCCAACATGCTGTCGTCGTCAGGGGGGATTCGTGACTCCGAGGACAGCATTGCACTGTTCAGTATCACCATGGTTAAGTGGATGCTGTCAAAGAGAAAAAGACGTGGTTAATGCAGCAGTTAGCAGTAGGTGCTTTGTGTCTAAGATGAGCCGTGTCAATTCCACATATTTCCATACCCAACTGCAATCTAGACATGGTCCTAGAAATGGGCTGTAATTGGATGTAGCAACATATTCCATTAACAATTCTATGCACTCTATTCAATTCCCAAACTCTACACTTTTTATATATGATGACATACGTGAAATGCTGTCAGTCACAGTTCTAGTGTGTGTGTGTGTGTGTGTGTGTGTGTGCGCGCGTGTTTGTGTGTGTAAGTAAACATCCTCTGGTTCACATTCTTTCTGCATTTCCTCCAACTGTCGCACCATGAGTTAAAAATTAGCATGACTAAAAAAAAGAGAGGAAACTGCACGCTCTTCTCTAGATGCTGGAAGTGAATTTATTAGCTGTACAGAAACGCATGGTGATTTCTGTACCTCATTGTGATATTTAAAAAGGTTTATGCAATGTATTTCCACACATTCTATTCTTGCAAGATGATTGGACAAGGAGCTATTCTCAGGTGTGCAATTAGCCCCAGGTGTGTCAATAGAATAGATGTGCTTGTCAGTTTGTTTGGTAAGCTGAAATGTCAGCCAATCAATCCACTTCCTCTTTATTTAGTTGATCATTGATCCGTTAGCGGCACCTCTCTAAGACTTTATATGATGTGCGTTCTCTTCCTTTTTCTGCACTTAAAATTTTGCGTACACAGAATTGATACTTTGCAATGGGTTAAAATGATCACAACATCTGATTAAACAAAAAGGCTATCATTGATGGCACAACAGCGTGGCCTTCCCAGATTCACCGCCCAAAAGGTTCAGAGTGTCCACATATTGTATGTAGAAGCTCTTTTACCTCAAACATTTCTAAAACACAGATCTCATTAGCACTTCCCAATATTTACACACTATACGATGTACCTGTTAATGTCTGCAGCTTATCCTAGCCCACAGCGTCAGTCATATGTTCCAGCTGGTAGCAGTAGTTTCATATGTTCCACAAAGCAGTCGCAGGTTCCAGTGTTGCCTACAGTACTGTGAGACTGGCGCAGGTGCAGTGGTGTGAGTTGCCTTTTAAGGCGTGTCTTATCTGACTCCCAGCCTTGTCTTCCTGAAAGTAAACCAGTAACCCGTCGCACACGCCCTCTCTCCCCGCGTCCCTCCCGCCCTTCTTGCCTCCCCCCCCAGGTAGTCTATCCTGTTGGGAGGTTCGCATGTCCTGCTGATTTCCATGACAAGTCACTTAAAGTACTCTCACCATAGTTGAAATGCAAAACAAATATTATGGACCTTCTATGGACTGGGAGTATTGCTGGCTGATGCAAACACACAAACTACAAGCTGGTGCAAACCTGGAAGGCTGTTACACAAAACAGTTGATATATATATGGGGTACAATAATAAAGAAATAGCGCACCTGTAATAAATGACTGAATAGTTTGGGATTTTGAGGTATGGGCTCAGAAGCCACAGTAGAATTGAACTGAACCGTATATAATAATAATAATAATAATAATAATAATACAATAATAATAATTGTAATAATAATAAACTTTATTTGTATAGCCCATTTCATACAAATAAATGCAGCTCAAAGTGCTTTAGAACAGAGAATGTACATAAAAATAGACATAAAATAAACAAAAAGCAGGAAAATAAGAAGGAAGATAAAACACAATAAAAGATAAAGATAAGAAATCAAGTAAAATACTGTGTAAAAATGTCACGCCTGCCCTGATAGTTGAGTATCTTAGGAAGATCCAGAAGTACGGTGGCAGGGTGTAATCAAAGTGGGCGACCTCCCCTGTGACCTCACGCCGAGCCCCTGAACCGCTGATGTCCTGTCACTGATGTAGACTGTAGGAATCAGTGAAGATTCACCTCAGACTGCATCTGTTGGCTTTAGCCCCTATCTGTCATTGGATATGGTGGCGCTGGATCACAGGGTCATCAAGGTAGGCGACCTCGCCCGTGAGGCCTCACGACCAGCCCCTGTTTGATGTCCTTTCACTCACGGATGTGTTTAGGAACATACTCAGAGAATATTTATCAGACTGCATCTGCTCGGCAATTGTCCGCAATCTGTCATTCGATACTTTTGCAGTGCACTAGATCACAGTTATATATAAAATTATATAAACACACAAACAAAACCAACAAACAATATAAAAGACTGACTCCCTGCCTACAACCTCCATAATAATCGCACCCAGGGCTTGGAGCAGCGACATTGCCCTGCTATCTGAATGTAAATGTTATGATAAAAAAGACTTTTGATTGCCAGAGGATCGGTTGGAGTTGGGGACAGGAGAGTGGCTGTCAAGGACAAAGGCTAAATGTAATTTCACCTTACTGAAACAACAAACGGATGAAAAAAGATTTAACGCAGTACTATAAATGAGGGAAGTTCAAAAGGTCAACTCAATATTTGATTTCGTACCTGTTGCCGGACGCCAGCCTGAGCATTGAATAGAGGGAGAGAGTTGACGGTCAGTCGTGGCTGTGGCCATGCGGGTCTCCTCCCGAGATATTTCCTCCAGGACAGAGCAGGCTGCCAACAGAACAACCACCCATCGACATCAGCTTCACACTGCATGAAAAAGGCATGTTCTGTTGGGTCGGTTCTAGTAAGAGGTGGGGAGGTTACGAGTGACGTTTAGGGACAAGCGACTCTTTTCACAGGGGCTGAAAATGACCCCCCCTCCCGCTTTCTCTCAGTGACAGCCGGGGATGTGTACCACCAGTTCCTCCCACTGTCCCCCCCCAGCTGCACACTAGTGGGAGGTCTGTAGGCAGAGGAAACCTACACACTCACAATTATATATTACAAGGAATTACAATGAGAATTCTTCACATTGCTCACATTGCTAAGTTGTGAAAACTTTATATTTTATTTTTGCTGCTACTGTGAGTGATTGTTACCCGTTTTGTTTCCGTTAGACAAAATAATCATGTCATTGCTCTGTATACTTCACAAATAGCAGTATTCTGTGTGTTAGTATACCGTAGGGGGTAAGAAATAGTAAATCAGGAAATAAAAAATGTCAGGAAAGGGAGGGTATCCTTGTGCTACAGGATGTAACTGCTTTGAATGGTCTGGTCATATTCAAATCTGTTTGTGTGTGCCACAGCAAAACGATACTGATGGCATCTTTTTGCACAATGCTTACTATACAAGCTTTTATGTCAGTTTTAACGCCTGCTCTGTGTTCAACTGCTTTTCAGGATGTTGGAAGAATGAAAATTGAACTCTTTGCAGATGTGGTTCCCAAGACGGCAGAGAATTTTCGGTAAGGAATGTTATTTGTATACATATTTTTTATGTTATTAAGGAAATTGGAGAGTGTACCCTTATTTATTTTTCATAGCTTTTAGAAAATGAAAATTGTAAATGGAGATGCATCCAGAGAAGCCCTTGCGTGTGGGGAACATGCTTAAAGTCCCAGTTAACCAAAATCAGAGATTTGCTTGAAAACACATTCTATGTGTTAGTGATGCATTGCTGATAACATGTAAAAATGGGATGAACCATGTGTAGTACTGAATTGTGAAGTTAGACCAGTTTTGTGTTTTTAACCAGTTTTGATTTCCGGATTTTCTGGGCGGGCTTAAAACGGGTACCGGATGACGTAGAGCGGTGTTCTTAGCATATCCCCGCCCTAACACTATATAAAGCTAGAACGGATTTGAATCTCCGGTTTTCCTGCTCAATCTTGAGTCTAGAATTAGCTAGTTTTAACCAACAGTCTAGAATTAGCTAGTTTTTCTTAGTTAGCAATGCCTATGCATAAATCTAAACGAAAATGCATCCTTCCTGGATGCCAGCAGGAATGGGATGATAAGGTCTGCTTCTTTCACTCCCGAGTATGGGAGTGAGAAGCAAATGGTTAGCATTTTTGAAGAGCCATGGTGTTACAGAGTCTGTCACCGCTAGCGCCCGCCTCTGCAGCAAACATTTCACTCCCGAAAGCTTCTGCAATTATAATATGAGGCTTTTGGGTTTCACGGACTCACGACTGGTCCTGGTGAATTCGGCGGAGCCAACCATCTCCCTCCCCGGCCTCCATTCTCCTGTCGCATCAACCTTTGGTGCCGACACCGCTGCCTTGTGTGCTTATAGCTTATTAACGTTATAACGTTAGCTAGGTAACGTAAGCAATAGGAAAATACACTGCTATTAATATACAAAATATGTCTTGACATGTATGTGGTAATGTCAGCTATGATGAATTATGTAATCTTAGGAGGAATTATAGCTAACATTAGCTATGTAGCTTGCAGATGGGAGTGTGTATATAACCTTAGTCTAGCTAACAGCTAGCAGCACCGACCAGGCGACCACCCACCAAATAACGTTACGGATGATATATTATGACTATAAGCGTTAACTATACAGAAACTGCCTGCCATATTTGTGGCACCTGATGTGCGTATGGGTTCACCGGTAATGGTTACAGTATATTTCTCCAGCGGGAGACCGGGAGGTGGGAGCGAGGGGGATGGTTAGGTAGACCAGCTGCAGCTGGAGAAAGACGCACCCTCTCCCAGTGAAGCGGTGCTCGGCGGCTACTGGCTGAACATTCCAGTTCTGTTGGATATGAGAGGGAAAGTTGAAGCCGAGTGCTCGTCGGGACAGACTCATCCACTCTCGTTGGCAATGTTATGTGTGAGAATATTCTCACACATAACATTGCCAACGAGAGTGGATGAGTCTGTCCCGATTATCAACTCCGGTAGTACGCTTCTTCGCGCTATCAGCGCTGTTCAAGCCAGTGACTAAAAGGTACATTTTAAACAACTTTTTCCATTGATCCCAAGGGACGACAGGATCGCCTGGGAGGGATAGGAATGGGTCCGGAGGTGGCAGGGAGAAAATAGGGACAGACTCATACATTTCTCGTTGCCTGTTTTTGTATTTTGCATCTAAGGGCAGTAACACTGGCGCGTTGGTATAGAGTAGCTACAGTTTTACCTGTGTTTGTCAGGAGGTAGGTTAGGAGGAAGCATCTGTGCGTTTGATTCATTAGACAAGTGTAATTTCAACTCCTCTCTCCTGTTTTCACAAAGCTGTGCCTTCCTACCACAAAAGAGACGGCGTGCCAGTGTGACTATGCAGACCAGAGAACGGTACTATTTGACAGGTTCTTCCCTCCACACCCCCTCCCCACGCAATTGGGTGTGGCTTCGGTGCCTTCAGCAGACACGCCCCCACAGTCTCAGACCAGAGAATGCTGCTGATTTTTAACCGATTTTGAAGCCTTATTTTATATACTTAGCGACATTTTTAATCACTCAGATTTGGCTGGGTGGTTAATGACATGTTTTCCTGTGGTGTGTGAAGCTCATAACAAAAAATTGAACTGGGTTAACCTGGACTTTAAGTAAAGGTTGTTTAAAACTCCAGTCTGCCATCGAAAAGTAAATACAACTGAACCTTTGCTAAGTCCCGTCCCCCTTGGTTACTGTTGCTACGCCTGTCAAGCACCCAGCATGTCAATATGGCGTTTCCAGATAGATAGAGACAGACAGACAGACACAGAGAGAGAGACAGACAGACAGACAGACAGACAGACAGACAGACAGACAGACAGACACAGAGAGAGAGAGAGAGAGAGATACTATATTTTATTGAAGAAAGAAGAGAGGTCTGCACACTGTTTCAAAAGCTCCCAAAGTGACTTGATAAAGTCCTTTTCGGCCACCATGGCCTTCTTCAGGTTACATTACATTTTTTACATTACAGTCATTTAGCAGACGCTTTTATCCAAAGCGACTAACAATAATTGCATTTAACGTAGGAAACGCCAATGTACTACTACTCACCAGAACTCACAAGTGCATCTTTTTTCTAAAACAAGTGACTAAGAGCATAATCTAGTGCTGAAGGCAAAGTGCAAGAATAGCAATCTAAAATACAATACAATAAAATACAATAAGTGCTTAAGAGGGAGGATTGTTGTAGTACTTCTTGAAGAGATTGGTTTTGAGCCTTTTTGAGCTTTTGAAACAGTGTGCAGACCTCGTCTTTCTTCAGTTATATAGTTTGTGGTCGAGCACTTGGCGCTTTTCTCTCTGGGATGTGTGTGTATTTTCTGTACATCAAATCTCTTACGCCCACATTTCTTCAAGTTCCAACAGGAATTATTTTTCCTCACGCACCAACTGTTACATGACTGACCAAAACAAAAGAAATGTATTTACTTTTAGATCACGGACTGGGGCTTTAAGGCGTGGTGTCCTCATTTCCGAAGTTCTGAAGATCCTAAATATTTTTGATATATTATTTCCTATGAGTAATACTTGTGTGATTGTTTTGTAATTTACAGGCAGTTCTGTACTGGAGAATTCAAGTAAGTTAATCTCTATGCACACTAAGGGGAAATCCAGGGGGGACTGGGCTTTTGCTGCATGCGCCCCTCAATTGTGGATCTCCCTGCCTGCTAAATCTGTATCATATTTTAAGTCTCTTTTCAAAACTCATTTTTATGTAAAAGCTTTTTCATAGTAGTTTTTATTCATGTCATAGTGGTTTTATTTTAATCACATCACTTTCTTCCCTTTTGCTGCATTTAGTTGTTAGTGCTTCCTATTTTTGTCTTACATTGTTTTGTTTGGCATTGCTATTTGACCCACTTGGTAGTGTTACAACATTTGACAAACTTAGATTTTTGAGTGATCTATCCTATTAACTATTTTAAGATGCTAGATTTACTGCCACACTAACTGTACATGATTTCAAAATCAGGATGGTATTGGCAGTCAGGCCATACTCTCTTTCTTTTTTTTTTTATCTAGAAAAAAAAAGCAGCTCTATGTTGATAGAGCCTCACTTCCAACTTCTGAACACTTCTGGTTTTGAGCTCCAGAAGTGTAACCTTGGTTTAAACAATAAAAGAAGGGCGGGGTCTACTTTAGTACTGTGTTACATTTTCATCCTACAGGGCATCTTTTTGTTTTCTTACCTGTTCATGG
Organism: Borostomias antarcticus; assembly: GCF_949987555.1. Taxonomy (NCBI): domain Eukaryota; kingdom Metazoa; phylum Chordata; class Actinopteri; order Stomiiformes; family Stomiidae; genus Borostomias; species Borostomias antarcticus. Next base: position 2,051,011 of record NC_140236.1, read on the forward strand.
TCCTATTTACCTTTGTTAACTCTGTCTACAGGAAGGATGGTGTCCCTATTGGCTTTAAAGCCTGCCTGTTCCACAGGTATGGTTTTGTTTGTTTGCGCGTGCGTGCGTGCAAGATATGATGCTGTCAGAATTGCTTCCCTGGATGTTTATTTGCATGATTAACAACAGTTAATAACTGACTAAATGACCTTCAACAACATTGCCTCTTTTGGGGTCTCTATCCATGCTTACAAAGCACTAGCTACTGTAATTGTCATTTAATGGATTCAAATGTTAGAAATTGATCAACCACTGAATATAAATGTGTGCCATATTTGACCAGACCAGCAATCTGTAACATTTTGTTTTATTGCCATCTCTGGCAGGGTCATCAAAGACTTTATGATCCAGGGAGGGGACTTTGTAAACGTGAGTATATCCACTCAACTTTTCTCCCAGCAGGTTTATTACCCCTTGGTGTATGGTTTCACGTTGGACATTGGACAAGCAGCCAGGTTTTATTATTGTGACACTGAGAATGTTGCTTCAGTGTCACATTTTGAACCATGCCCGAGGGTTGGTTTATTGTCACGATAAGGCCTATTTGAAACAATTATGTTGGCATATTCTCAACATCACACAACATTCTCATCACAACATATTGCAAATGTGCGATTAGTAAAGTCTGCTATGTTTCATTCATCAAGCATTGTGCCCAGTGTCCATCATAACAGACTGTTCATAAACTCAAAAAGAAAAACAGGCACCATTTGGTTAGTGTGCTCATTTTGCCATCTAGTGGACAAGTTGTGAACTATATTTAAATGCCTAAGATGAATTAAGTATTTCCACCAAATGAGCAGTATTTCTAGAATACATCTTTGGTTAACATAGGTGATAACCTTGTGCATTTTGGCTGTGTTTCTCCTGTAGGGCGATGGTACAGGTATCTGTAGCATCTACAGAGGGCCCTTTGCAGATGAAAACTTCCGCATGAAACATTCTGCCCCAGGCCTCCTCTCAATGGTATGTGTTGTGCAACACATCTTTATCAACTGACACGCATGTAGCCCATATAGACATACACAGAATTAAGAAATGTTTCATCGTACCGCAACATGATAATCAATCAATCAATCAATCAATCAATCAATCAAAGCTTTATTTGTATAGCGCATTTCATACCCAGAGGCAACACAATGCGCTTCACAGAGAACAAGGGAGGTGGGCATACGACCCACCCCTACATATTCCAGAGGGAAGCAAAAAAACAGTATCACCCAGATAATGTTATAAGACGGTGTTTTATGTACTGGATAGTAACAAAGTCCCAAACAAACAAAGGTCCAACAAAGGTTCTGTCTGCATTCTAGGCAAATAGTGGCCCAGGAACCAATGGCTGTCAGTTCTTCATCACTTGCACCAAATGTGACTGGTTAGATGGGAAGCATGTAGTCTTTGGTGAGTATGACATTTTTATTATTATAATTATTATTTTTGCATCGCGTCCAACAATGGCTATCACTCTATATGTAGTCTTGCGATACCAGACTTTCGAGATCTCTACTTCCAAAAGTCTGGCGACATCTCCATTGAAAATCATTGGTTTTAGAACAGCCCTGAAAACCAACGCTGCCAATCAGAACCACTGTCTACATCTCCAATAGGGTGAAAGACCTGCCTGGATTGAAATGATGTCCTCCAAACAAACTGGAGTGGAGAATGAAAACAAAACATTCACCGCCCCATTAGGAAGCACCCCCCTAAATACGTTGGATTGATTTTTCAATCTCTCAAATTGTTTCCACCCACTTTTTTTAATGAAATCTGGACGAATGTCTTCAGTCTCTCGCTGAGCGCAGCGTTTAGACTGGCACATTAGTCTACTCTATATGCACTTCATTAAATGTTTTATATTTCTTTTTCATTTCAGGTAAAGTTGTTGACGGATTGCTAGTCATGAGAAAGATTGAGGTAAAAAGCTCACCGTGCAACAGATTATCCGACAGATTGGATAAATCATCTGTGGTTGTGTCTCTTACAGTGTCAGTGTACTATGCTCTCTGTCAAAATAACCATTCATGTTCAACTCGGCATCAAAGATTGGAATTTCATGTCCACATTTTAATAAACTGAGCCAGGCGTGTTTTTATTTCTTGTAGCAGAAGGGCTAATATTTCTCGGTGAATCTTGCATGAAACTGCTGCACTGTGCAGTAGAGATGATGGTGTCCTTTGTGATCTAACTCCCCTTTACTCTCCTGCAGAATGTACCCACAGGACCCAACAACAAGCCCAAGCTGCCCATCCTCATTTCTCAATGTGGAGAGATGTGACCCACCCAAGTCATGGTTCTGTTTTTCTACTGAAGCTACACAAATTGTTTTATACCCCCCCCCCCCCCCAATACTTTCCCTCCAGATAAAATGGTTTTCTGTGAGTAATTCTGGATGTGGACTTCTTTCAGTTTGCCTTTAATAGTAGTATTTTCTCTTTTGGTCATCAATTGATGGCTGGTAGTGATAGCAGATTACCAAGCTTTGCTTTTATACATGGATATAATTCATAAACAATGCAAATGACTTACTGAACACACATTACTTAATTTTCGTAGAAATAAAGTAAAAACACAAGTTAATTGTATTGTGCAATGTTTCAGTGACGAACCTTTTGGGGTGGAGTAGGAGGCTGGGGTGGAAATGAGTCTTGTAGGTATTCTCATTCCCTTCACATAGTTTATTTACTATTCAAATACTGTTTTGTATGTGAAAGTGGGTATTTGTAGGATATCAAGGTAAATCTTAAAGGCATTTTCATTCTCTTTTTTCACATTTGCAGGGTACAAAGTAAGTGTCAACAAATAAGAAAATGCCTATAATGACACTGTCAAGGTAAAAAAAAAAAAAATCTAATTTTTAATCTTTCTATACAAGATTATCCAGAGAAATTAACCAGTAGGTGCTTAGACTGATGAATGATTCAGAAATAAGATAAGAGTGTTCTCCTATTGCCCTCTTCTGTGAAGGAAGTTAATTACTTATTTTTTTAATTAAAAGGAATAATGGAATGCTAGGATCTGTTACATTGTCCTCCTTGTCATACCCGCCATCTTTTCAAAATTCCCATGCTTGAAATGACTGTTGGGGAATGTCACACCCTAAACCTGTCACGCAGGTCGCTCAAGCATAAGAACATCAGAGGGAGAGGCTATACACGAGAATTCACAAAATCTGGTTTTACAAGAGCCTGTGCCAAGCACTCTACTACTGAACTTATGGGCGCCTCTTATTCCAGTCTCACCGTATTAAGCCAACCCACCCAAACCCCTCCCCCACTCTCACTTGCTCTCTTTCTCGCCTTGGATCCTATCCCTTCAGCACAAAAGAATCCTTTCAGATGGAGCTCTGCTCTTATGGAAGCAGGAAGGGTTTTGGGGGGCTTGGAGGGAGGCTTTCTGGGGTCAATGTTAAAGCCTGCCTTTGTGTGGGACAACAGGGCTCGGCCATTAACAACGAGCTCTTCACACATCAACCAGGACTCATAAACAGTGCCAGTGGAGCATTACCATGACAATGGGTTGGGGGGTGGTGTTGGGGTTGTCTCGCACTAAAATGGGGATGTCTGGTCTACTATAGACTGGTATTGCCAGACCCAATTTGTGCTATGGCAAAACCAGACTAGGTGTACTATGGCTCTGGAGGTATATCATGTTAATGTGTGATTTCAGTCAAGGACAATGACAACATTTAGAGAAAATGATAATTTGATAAGAGGTGAATCACAAACTTATTACCCAGAGTAGTTAGAAATCAGTGTGAATCAGAAAAAATATTAATATTTTTGATATATTATAGTTTTGGCATGGCTCAACAAAATATGATGTTAACACAATGTAACACTAAACACAATGTAACACTAAATATAGTCAATGTAAAAGGATGTATAGGCATATCAATGAATTGCAAAATGTTATTAAGTATTGTTGTTGCATTGTTTATCATGAAATTCAAGACAGCATCTGGAATAATCATAATAATAATATTATTTATTCCACCAGCCAATTGCAGAGGCAAGTTTGTCATCACTTTATCAATAAATAACCCAACAGAAATAAATAAATATATAATGTTTAAACAAACACACTATATCTGTGTTTACTATATTCTGCTATTTCCTCATATCAGGATACCAAGAGCAGGTTCACACCTTGAGGGAAAGTCTGGTTAGAGACAAGGGGTTTAATGTGAGGAACAGGTAAAGACCTCCTAGACCAGTAGTGGAGGGGCGTGTGTAAATAGCCCAACGATAACGCACAGATAAACGAGCGCTCTGCGGTCATATGTATATATATCTTGACAGAAAATGGTATATAGACATGAACAAAAATTGTGAAGCAGTAATGTCTGCTTCACCTCCTGCGTTGTGCATTGTGGCATGTTCATATCCGTTGTACCAATCCTTTTCAGCTGTTTTCCCCCCAAGCGATTGACAACCAGATTAGACCAATAGAAATCAAGGTAATTGATTACGCGTATGAAGTGAGCCAATTATATTAGAGGGTGGGCGGGAACATGTCTGAGGATATTCCCCGGCATCGTTGGTCGTTCCTCCCAGTTCGATCGGCAACGGGAGCGGAGAGAGGACAGCAGAGTGAGCCCGAAGGCAGTAGCCCCCACCACCGCCGGCCCAGGTTACCATCTAGCACCGGGAAACACACTAGAGAGCCACCGCCGGCATAAGCCATTACCAACCAGTAACTATGAGCAGCGAGGCCGAAACACAACAACCCCCGCCGCCTGCTGCCGATGCGGAGAGCCCGGAGAGCCCGACGGCATCAGCCTCCGCGGCGGATAAGAAGGTCATCGGTAAGCTGAGCGTGGTCGGGAGCTAGCCATAGCCAAGACGGTTCATTTCGAATTAAACTGGTTTATCGACTTGGATGGAGCTACTGAGTTTACTATGAAATACTTAAGTAACCTAGCTACATCAGTCATTTATATTTCAGTTAAGTTACTAACGTTAGGTTAGTGCTGCCGGTACGCAATTAGTTCGCTTTTAGCTAACGTTAATTTAGCTTGTGGATTTTGGAAAAGACGGCGAACAAAATTCACACTAACTAGGTGATTTATTGTCCTAAACTTTAGCAAACAGTAATCATTTTATTGCTAAATAATCAGTTATTTTACTAACGTTGATGGCGAACGTTAGCTGTTATGGTTCAACAACGTTCCACCATTCCAAGTAACGTTAACTAGCAGCTATCTGGCTATTTAGCTTATATGTCCGTTTTTTTATGTCGGTTTAGAACGCCAGGCGGTTTAGAACGCCAGGCCGTTTAGAACGCCAGGCCGTTTGGAACGCCAGGCCGTTTGGAACGTTGATAAGTGGCGCGAGCTTATCTCGCGAGCGAACCTGATTATTGATGGTCAATCAATTTCAGTTGGTCCGAAGAGAGTCTGAGGGGGTACGCCGTAGAAAAGCGTAGTTTAAGGTTTAACATGACAGCATATTGAATTGGGTCGTTGGCTAGCTAACGTTAGCAAGAGACAGCTAATGTTAGTTGGCTAATGTTAGCTCAATATACGTTAATGGCTGGAAGGAGTTGATCTTGGCCTTGGTCATGGTCGTGTAACGTGAGCTAACGTTAGCACCCTCGTCCATGTCTCATAGCGCACTTTGCTAGCTGGCTAGCTAACCTTAGGTAGCGAGCTAACGTTAGGTACGTGGTAGCACTAGGCCTCACTCTGGGATTCATTCAACTGACATCACGGTTATGATTAAAAAACTATCGTTGGCTAGCTAACATTACTCATTGACTCAACATTAGATAGCTACTTTAGCGAGTTATGATCAACTAGTATACAACCTATGTAATTACTAGCTAGATTTAACTCCGTTGTGTTAGCTAGCCAGTTGATTCTAGTAATGTAACTTAGCTAGCTAACGCTAGCTGGGAACATGTCAGTAGCAGGCTAATCCCTTTGTTCGCCCTGGGGTGGACCTGTCAGGGGAAGCATTCTGGCTCACTTTCATACGAGAATCAGTTTCTTTTTAGCTTTGTTCCCTGAGCGATATTGGTTTACTGTGCTTGACTAACAAAATAGGCCAATAGCTAGCTCACACCAACTGGTTTATATTGTCATTGGGTGACTGAATGGCCATGCTAACCAAACTAGGAGCACCCAAAATGTCCGCCGTGATAACGTTACTCGGACTCTTACTGATTTCTATTGTCCCGAGCAGGTTGAATTCAAGCACCTTCTCGGTTGTGAAATTGGCATTTCCATGAACCTATTAAGTGCGTTTGCGCATCTTTCTGCTCAGCGAATTGGTGCAGTTTCGTTGCTGGCTCAGATCCAACCACATGGTTGAGACCATAGTTCACGGCTAGGCTGGCTAGCTCTTGGGGCCATGGCGAGGGTGTAGCTTCAGAAGCTGCTTGTAGCCAGCTAGCATCTTAGGGCCAGACTCCACCACGTGTAACAAGTTGCAATCACTTCCTTGTGCGTATTTTGGGAGGGTGACATCCTCAACAGGGTTCTAAAGCTATGTACATACACCATTGTTCTGGTGGTTTTGGTCTGTCTCCTAAGTTTTCAGAAGACCCCCAGCTAGCTAATGATTGAATTGAATGTGCATGTGGACCATGCCGAGAGCAGCTGGCACCAAACACCAAGGCTTTAGCATCAGGATCTATAAAAAGCACAACAGTTGGGATTTAAATATAGCTTGCAACATCATGTCTAGTCTTGGTCTGTGTGTGTTTAACATTTATTTTCCAGAAGTGATCTCCAATAGGCTACATTGTAAGAGTAAAAATTTGAATTAGTGGAAGAATCTAGATCCCTGCCAAATACTGATTCATTAAAATGGCAATTGACTAACATTGGTGTGCTAACACAGCATTTTCTTTTGCCTTTCAGCAACTAAAGTCTTGGGTACAGTTAAGTGGTTCAACGTCAGGAATGGTTATGGTTTTATCAACAGGTAAGTCTCACTCCACCCCCTCCTCTTTCTTGGAAAGACACTATGATCTGTGTGTGAGGGACATTCCCAATCCTATTATGGCGTTGATATGCTTACAAAGCTGGTTGGCTATTTGTCAGTCCCACACTCTTGTCAAAGTCATTAGAAATATGTTAGCAGTTTATACAGTACTCTGTTTTTGGACTGTTTATAAAGGTTAACACCCCTATCCCCTGTTCCCTAAGGAATGACACAAAAGAGGACGTCTTTGTACATCAGGTAATGTCAGAGAATTTTACTGTATTCCAGTAGATTGCAGTTTGGACTTTTGACAGAAGCTATAAACATTCCTCCACGTTCATTTTCATTGTTTCAGACGGCCATAAAGAAGAACAACCCAAGGAAATACCTTCGCAGTGTTGGAGATGGAGAAACTGTGGAGTTTGATGTGGTTGAAGGGGAGAAGGTAACCTAATTTAAGAACAGTGCTTAACTGAGCACTCCAGTAGTATTTGTAAGGATGAACCTAACCTAATTCTATACAGGAATGTGTTTTATAAAGGTGGTCTTTACCTGAAATCTGTACCTCTCACACCTAATCAGACCCTATCATATCTGGGATTTCTGGTCTCTTGTGAAGATTGTCGTATCCCTTAAAGTTGGTGGCCATCATGTTCTCTCCAGGGAGCCGAGGCAGCCAACGTCACAGGCCCAGGGGGTGTCCCAGTCCAGGGGAGCAAGTACGCCGCCGACAGGAACCGCTACAGGCGGTACCCCCGCCGGAGGGGTCCACCCCGCGGGGACTACCCAGAGAACTACCAGAGCGACGGCGAGGGGGAGCCAGGCCCCCGCGAACCCCGCGAGAAGAGCAGCCGCGAGGGGGCGGAGAGCGCCCCGGAGGGAGAGATGCAGCCGCAGCAGCGACGACCCTCCTACCCCGGCAGACGACGCTACCCGCCATACTTTGTACGTAGACGTTACGGCCCCCGTACACCAACGCATCACGCGGAGAGATGACTGAGGTACGCCGTCACAGGGCACTTCCTGAAGCAGGCAACAAGGGGCTTCCCCGGCCGCTGAGCGGACCCGTTCCAGTGATGTCATACCCAACTCTCAACCCTCTCCAGCCATACACAACACAAGCACTTGGTTTTGCTCAAGCAAAATCGAATTCTCAGTGTATCAGTCTTCTGATTGGTTCACTGATCTGAAATGGGTCAAAGACCAAGGCGTTTGCCGGTCTCTGCTCCAGAGGAGCTGTTGCGTGCGCTGACATTTTGTTTCAGCCGAGCACCAACCCCAATCGTCTTAGAGAAATCTAAGGACAGGATGTGGGTTGTGTTCAGTAGGTCACAACGTGGCAAAGAAAGTTTTACAACGGGGACGACAATCTGTCCTCTTATCAGACATTGTGATAGCGTTTTGAAATGGAGAAAGTACTCCCTCCCGGTAGGTGCCAGCGGAGCGGGACCCAGAGCTGTACAACATGGTTGCTGTTTGACTAACGCTTGTTTGCTTTCAGGGCGGCGAAGGCGATGAGAACCAGGGAGGTCCTGACCAGGGCAGCAAACCAATGAGGCAGAACTACTACAGAGGCTTCCGACAAAGGTTCGGACCAAGGCTTGCATGTTGGCTTCATTGACACAAGGCTGCAACATTGGGAGAAAAGCAGGATAATGACTTCTTAAAAGCCTTCAGACTTTATCAAAAGGGCAGTTTTGCCACGTTGACTAACTTTCTCATTTCGTTTACATGGTAAATTAAGGTATTTTATCTGCCATGCTACACTTTGGCAATTGTATTAACTAAACTCCCATTATTGCAGCCTAACATGAATGGCAACTGCTTCCACAAATATTTTCTACTTAATTTATGTGTATGCACTCTTGTCTTGACAATTATATGAAATTGCATGTCTTATGTGTGTCTTAATGCATGATTATATGAAGTGTGTGATCAATTATGGCATCTTCCTTGGTGAAAATAGTTGTTTTAGGAAAATGTAAATTGGCCTTCATATACCAAATTTTAGACATGGATAAAGTCAATGTACATGTAGATCAAAGCAGAACAAACCCAGGTTGGTACAGCTACCACTGTCTGAGCGTGCCTCTACCCCGCCCTCCTCTACCCCCTCCCTCCTCTCCCCTGCGCCCCTCCCTCTCCCCTGCGCCCCTCCACCCCTCCCTCCTCTACCCCTCCCTCCTCTCCCCCTGCGCCCCTCCACCCCTCCCTCCTCTCCCATGTGCCCCTCCACCCCTCCCTCCTCCACCCCTCCCTCCTCCCTCCTCTCCCCCTGCGCCCCTCTACCCCTCCCTCCTCCCCCCTCTACCACCCCACCCCCCTCTACCCCTCCCTCCTCCCCCCTCTACCCCTCCCTCCTCTACCCCCCTCTCCTCTACCCCGCGCCCCAGGGGTCCACCACGTCCCAGACCGGTGCGGGACGGAGAGGAGGACAAAGAGAACCAGGGCGGCGAGGGAGGCCCGAACCAGGAGCCCCGCCAGCGCCGCTACCGCCGCAACTTCAACTACCGCCGCAGACGCCCGCAGTCCGGTGGCAAGCCAGGCCCGGAGGGCAAGGAGGCCAAGGCAGGAGGCGAACCATCCGCCGAGAAAACGTCCGCTCCCGAGGCCCAGCAGGGTGGGGCTGAGTAGAACCATCACCACCGGCACGTACCATCTCTTACCATCGTCCGGGTGAGTCCACACACACACACACACGTGTACCATCTCTTACCACCGTCCGGGTCCACACACACGTACCCCGAGATATTACCAGAGCCTGTTTGAGCAAACAAAGTCCCTGTGTCGTTCAGCCTCTTTGCTGTTGATAGAGCTTTTTTTTTTTTTCAAGCACATTAATCCTGTGTATGCTTGAATCATACAAAACATTCAGTACCTTCAGTAAAATGGAAAAATACATAGGAACATTGGCAAAGGGCTACTTCAGGGTAATGTCAGCCTGACCGATTTGCTAAGCTTCTGTCTGCGTTTTCCATTGACTCTGCACCAGATCATCTAAGGCAGGCTTTGAATGATGTAATGTAGTGGATTTGAAAAAGCAAACTATCTGCCCGATTGCTGATCTGCTGCTCTTGTCTCAGTGCCACATGTTGGGTACTTGGCTTAAGCTTTCAGTATCCCCTATCTGTGGCCATGTTACTGCAAGTCTTATTGACAAAAGGGGTGTGCAGCAGTGATATCATTCAAATATTCCCTGGAAGGTGGTTGGAAAGCCCTGTGGATCTTTTGACTCTTAACACGGATGCACTCGTAATATTCTAACGACTTATTTGATTTCTCTCCCACAGTTTTTTGTCAACAAGAAGAAACATCAAAGATCTGAGCAATAAGAAACAGATTTGACTTGACGATCGTCACAAGCTTGCACCATGCATTTGACCAGATTACCACCGATTGCCTGCAGAATCTATGCAGACCTGTTATTTTCCATTATTTTTACGTGACAGCTACAAAAGTTTTGGGGAAACAGCAGATGTTTTTCTAAATCGGTCCTAAGTTTTTACACCAAATGGTTTTTAAAGAAAAAAAAAAGTAATTTGATATCTGGTCAGTTTGACATTTTTAAATAACTTTTTATGTATTCAAACATTTTAACAAAATGCAAGCTCAAATAAAAGTCAAAGGAGAACGGTCTTTAGTGTGTGCGCTTTATCTTGTCTGAGAAAATGGATGGATTTGACAAATATAACTTTCATAGACTTTGACGAATTATGCACTATTACCACAAGAACCAATAACACAGCTTCTAAATACATCATGTCAAGTTGGAAGTGTCTGCTTATTTACAAGGCCACAGGGTTTTGAAATTATTCACTAAACTTGGGACAGTTTGTGCCAAGTACCGATCCAGAGCCTCAATTTACGATAGGAATAAGGAAAAGATCCATTTAAAAATGACCAGTTTTTCCATTAAGATATTCTGCAATTGAAACAATAAAAAGGTGTTGGTTGTGGATCGGCTCAGCAACTATACTGTACCGCCAGTTTGACACCATGAAAATTGGATATCAAGTTCTTTCATGTCAAGTAATGAATGACTGGTTGATCCATTAAGTAGCATCTTTCAAATTACATGTTCATATACAAGGAAATGAGAATCAAACATGCAATACATAAAACATTTCTGAGGACACAGCTGTACAAAAATGGCTTCCAACCCATCACCAAAATATATTGTCAATTAAAAATGTTCTTACAAATCTGAACTTGCAGAGAGTATATGATTTGAGTCGGGGGAGGAGCCATTGGCTTTCTGGCTGAGGTAGTCAACTTCCTCAGACGACGGTTTCCTTGCGTAGGCGCATCATCCTCTGCACGTTGTTCTCCATGGTAGCGCGGTCCGTGATCTCTGAGGCACAGCTGGCAGGAAACCAGCCCCTCTCTCCATCCCTCATCCTCTCTCCCTGGCACCAGTCTATGGAAGAACAACAGTTCATACTCTTACCCCTGAAACTAAGATTCTTTTATTGTATCGTACACAACGCTGAAACGAATGCTGTTACTGACCAGTCAGACATTGTGAACACATACATAAACAAGATAACTTTTTGGAACACACACCTACTATATGTAGGATTAAGTATCACAATATTTCTATATTGCTATGGTAAATCAAGATGGGACAGTCAATTAGGACGCAGTGAAAACCGTGCCTTTGTTGCTGCTTGGCTCTGCTACAGCAATTTCCAAAATTCAGTGTACGTGCATGCTGAGATTCAATCAGCAAAACAAGATTCTTCTACATCCTTATTTGGGAGTGTGGGTCTACCCAGAATGCACCATGTGCAGTAGGTGGCATTGGAGAACCCAGAATTTACCCTCACGGCATAAGTTACATCACTAACTTGTTTAGTATATTCAAATGTGAAGCCTCACCCTCCTCCTTCTGAAGAACGATGACCACCTCCGCCTGCTGCAGTCCCAGCTCATCTGGCTCCCTGGGCATGTAGGCTTTGGTGGCCTCATACTGAGGTAGGCCTGAAAACAAAAGACCCCCACACTTTCAAAACAGTGGATATGGCGCTATCGCATTTACACCCCAAAAATCGAGTCTACATCCATGTTTCCAAGTCCTCAAATGCATTCAATCCTACCATCTTTATTTATGCTGTTCCACGTCGTCTTGTCCTCTCGTAGAGCGCTGACCCAGCGCGCCCGGTCCACCCTAGTAAACGACAAAAGATAACATTCACCAGACGACCTACAACAGTATAATGTAGGTCCAGACGATGCCTGGAGCCAGTGATTGTTTGCTCAGGAGAGTCAGTAGAGGGAGCTACTGGATGGGAAGGTCTATCTGAATGCATGGTATGCCAATGATGGAAGAATTGGCTAAAGAACAAACATCTGGAACTGTTCATTGCACGCTTGAGATACCATGTAATATGTTAGTAATTATTTGTGCATAGAGCTATAAAGGTCATGGTTGCACAAACGTCAATATACTGAGAAGTTTAACATCAACTTCAGATGTTTAGGGATCAAGATGAACGTTCAGTATATTGAGCTAGTGGTAAGGATACCTTGACTCGGCCACCAGGGAGACCTGCTCCGCTCTCCCCTCGCTGTTCCTCGTCATGTGCAGTCGCAGGGACAGGTGATGGCCAGAGGACCCCTTGGTGGGCGGAGTCACCCATCCCTCCGCCTCCTCCCCCACCTTCACCTCCACGTTCTCCAGCGTGGCGTAGTCCATCACAACGTAGCTCTCTTCACTGGTTGGTTGGACACACACACGTATGAACTTCACGTTTCTCAGTAACAGTGGGGTTTGAAATGTAAAACGCATATACCACAAATTATACAGTATAATCCATAACTGTCACTTGTTTCACTTGTCACACATGTCAGTGCATGTTCCATGTATCTGCTTCCTAGTATATATCCTCATGTTCCCTGTATCTGCTTCCTGGTATATATCCTCATGTTCCATGTATCTGCTTCCTGGTATATATCCTCATGTTCCATGCATCTGCTTCCTGGTATATATCCTCATGCATATGTTTTATCTTAAGACTTGAACATGATAACATTAGATGCATACACTGCAAATCAGTCATTATGACCTGATCACTGGGTCATGAGGGCAACTTTCCAGCTAAGTGGTAAGTGACACCAGCACAGAGGACTATCGCTTCCTCTCACAGTTGACATAAATAGCTCTCTCTATCTCTCTCTCCGTCTCTTTCTCTGGCCCTCATTCTCTCTCCGTCTCCGTCTCTCTCTCTGGCGCTCATTATCTCTCTGTCTCTCTCTCCCCCTTCTGTTTCTCTCTCCCTCTCTGGCGCTCATTCTCTCTCTGTCTCTCCCTCTCTGGCGCTCATTCTCTGTCTCTCTCTGGCGCTCATTCTCTCTCTCCGTCTCTCTCTCTCCCCCTTCTCTTTCTCTCTCCCTCTCTGGCGCTTATTCTCTGTCTCATTCTCTCTGTCTCTCTCCCTTTCTTTCTCTCTCCCTCTTCCTCTCTCTCTCCCTCCCTCCCTCCCTCCCTCTCTTTCTCTGTCTCTCCCTCTTCCCCTCTCTGCTGAGCAGGCATGCTGCGAGGGGGATCAAGGAATCCTAAGCATGCCAAGTACCACCCCCCCCCTCCCTGCCCTTCCACCCCTCTCTCAAGTTCCCTGTCAACTACCAGCTGGCCCTACTCCACCCCCGTGGGGGGCGTGACCTCTATCTTCATTGGCTTAGATTGAAGGGCACACCAGGTTACTGGTCAATGGCCGGTCCCTTGGTCGAGTGGAGTGATCGCTCCGAACCACAATGAAAGAGGATCAGAGGACAAATCCCGCTAATCCTCTGTGTCAAAATGTGTTTCACAATTAGCGCACGATACCTCACCTAAACATGCTAGCTATGGGACACCTTGGGGCGGGATTCACAAGTTCCCGATCGGTCCTGTCTTTGTATTTTCTCCCTCTATGTTCCGTTTCGGTCATTCAGGCACTCACCTCTTCTTCTTGGTGACGATGAGAACGTCGTTGAAGACGAACAGGTAGTAGCTCTTGTGAATAAAGGCTTTCCAGAAGATGCTGAGCTCCTCGGTGTAGACCGCCAGCTCGCCACGTTTCTGTAGCCACCGTGACGACGACACCAGAGGAAAGGGCTAGGGACAGGACAGGCCAGACGGGGGGAGATTTTATTTAGAAAACCGTGAGAAAGTGAGCACTACTTCCAAGTAACAAGTTTGGTGGAGGTGACGGGCGCCTGGGTCAGGACCATGAGGAGAAGCAGATGTCCCGGCACTCACAGATTAATATGAAAATATAAACTTTATTGGGCAAAAAGTGGGACGTTTCAGCTTCACGCCTTCATCAGCATATAAAATGATTTTGATTTTATGCACATTTATATGCAGAATATTTTATTTATTAATCACCTCCATCACACGAATCATCTGCCGTGGTGTGTGTGCTTCCACCTACCTTGATCTTGCCGAAATCCATCTGCTTCTGGATGGTGTACATCTGCTCTGTCCTCTCCATCCTCCTGGCCCCATCGTTACAGCTCTGCACCAACTGAGGGAATCGTGACACCATTATTATTCATAGAGCTCTTTCATTCCTGAGCTGAACAGCAAAAAGCACAGATCTTCCTCAGCTGGGGCAGTGCTAGACTCATGGTATTGCCTGTTGGTGAAAAGGTCCAGGCAGTTTTCATTTAAACTAGGATTTACATGTCTATGATTGGTTAGACTGTACCTGTAGTCAGCCAAACGGACAATGTTTTGGACTTGGGTTCGATCCATAGCTTCAGGCGAGCTCAATGGGCTATATGCACAACTCCAGTACTTTAAATTAGACATGCTTCTCTATTTCCTGTCTCACACTATTGGATGAAATGATTATTCAGGTGTGCCTGATCATTGTGCTTCAGTCAGGCACACCTGATTAATCACTTCATCCAACAGTGTAGGACAGGAAATAGAGAAGCATGTCTAATTTCAGGAAGTACTGGAGTTGGAGCCTATTGGTTTTTAGTTAATGGCGAGGTAAAAATGGCATCCCTACCGTGATGATGGCGTTTAGGGCCCAGCTTGCCGCAAAGTACTCTGCTGTCTTGTCTGGCGTCTTCTGACAGATGGTCTAGGTGTTAAAGGAATAAGAGAGAGATGAGGCGGGCGAGGGGACGCCCCAAAATACCACATATCCAGTTAGGTAATCCCTGTGGATATCAGAATACAGGGCTATGACACAATATGGCCAGTAGGGGGCGACCAAGGTCTCACCACCATACCCCAAGATCAAGATCTGTTTTACTGGCCATGTATATGGTACATACATACTAGGAATGTGACTAGGGTTAAGGCATACGCTGTTTCAGACGACATAGGACAGGGTGCAGGACAGGACAGACGACATAGGACAGGGTGCAGGACAGGACAGACGACATAGGACAGGGTGCAGGACAGGACAGGACAGGACAGGGTGCAGGACAGGACAGACGACATAGGACAGGGTGCAGGACAGGACAGGACAGGACAGGGTGCAGGACAGGACAGACGACATAGGACAGGGTGCAGGACAGGACAGACGACATAGGACAGGGTGCAGGACAGGACAGACGACATAGGACAGGGTGCAGTGCAGGACGGACGACATAGGACAGGGTGCAGGACAGGGTGCAGGACAGGACAGACGACATAGGACAGGGTGCAGGACAGGACAGACGACATAGGACAGGGTGCAGGACAGGACAGGGTGCAGGACAGGACAGACGACATAGGACAGGGTGCAGGACAGGACAGGGTGCAGGACAGGACAGACGACATAGGACAGGGTGCAGTGCAGGACAGGACAGGACAGGGCAAAGACATGACAGCGCAAATGCAATACAAAAACAGTGCAAACAAAATACAGCGTAGCTGCAGTCCCACCATCTCACCCTTATGACCTTTGAACCTCAAACAAATGGACCAGTGTGTGAAATATGAGGGTGTGTACACACACCCTCTAACCCTTGCATAGTGTATGTATGGTTACACATCACATCATATTTAATCTAATATAAAACCCCTCTAAATCTAAAAAAGGGGGTGATTATGTGCATATGGAGGTTGGTGTAGAGAACTCCCAGATAGCAAGCGGATCTGGGCCATATACAGGCCAGATCGGGCCGCTGTGGCTTAGTTACGGCCCATATATGGCCCAGATCCGCGTGCTCTCTGGGCTGTGTGGGTGTAGAGAAGTGAGAAAGTGTGCAGACGTCAGACTCCCCCGGAGGGAGAACAGAGCGGTCAGACTCCCTCGGAGGGAGAACAGAGCGGTCAGACTCCCTCGGAGGGAGAACAGAGCGGTCAGACTCCCTCGGAGGGAGAACAGAGCGGTCAGACTCCCTCGGAGGGAGAACAGAGCGGTCAGACTCCCCCGGAGGGAGAACAGAGCGGTCAGACTCCCTCGGAGGGAGAACAGAGCGGTCAGACTCCCTCGGAGGGAGAACAGAGCGGTCAGACTCCCTCGGAGGGAGAACAGAGCGGTCAGACTCCCCCGGAGGGAGAACAGAGCGGTCAGACTCCCTCGGAGGGAGAACAGAGCGGTCAGACTCCCCCGGAGGGAGAACAGAGCGGTCAGACTCCCTCGGAGGGAGAACAGAGCGGTCAGAATCCCCCGGAGGGAGAACAGAGCGGTCAGACTCCCTCGGAGGGAGAACAGAGCGGTGAGACTCCCTCGGAGGGAGAACAGAGCGGTGAGTGACTGACGTCCAGGAGCAGCGGTAGTCTGGTCACTCTCTGCATGGGCAGGATGAGGAAGGAGAGCATCGGCAGACCCCCACTGTCCCCGCCCGCCTCGATCTGCGCCAGGGCCTCTTTGAAGGCGGTGTTACTGGCCCTGAAAGAAAGACACACACACACACACACACACACACACACACACACACACACACACACACAGAGACAGACACACACACACACACACACACACACATTTGTATCTTTTGCTTTTATCTGTACAGCCAGGGGTGAAAATTAACCTTTTGCCTCACGGTGAGTCACCTGCCAAGGGGACTGTAGATGAAAAAATCTACCGGCCAAGTATATATATTTTTCAGATAGCCTTCCCAAATCTAGTCGCCAATTGGAAATTTTACCTGCATTTGGCCGGTGGCAGGTGTTCATTTTCAGCCCTGTGTACAGCACTTTATTTCAGCCACAGCTGTTTGTAAATATATAAATAAAATTGACTTGACTTGACACACAAATGATCATTAATCCCCACATATTTTGACTGTGAGATTTGTGGTTCTCAATGGACAGGTCTCAGGAGGTGTTGGGTGTGACCCTATAACAGGCTCACACAGTGGCGGGGATCTGTATCCAACTGTGGGGGGGGGGGACATTTACATTGAAATTCTGCAAGAGTATTTTTTGGGGGGACATCTTCCTACGTGGCTGTATGGTCACTTGAATGCCACTACTCCAATCTAAATATGGGGGGGACAATTTTAATGATCTCAAATATCGGGCGGGGGGGGGGACATGTCCCCCCTGACCCCCCCAGGATCCCCGTCCCCTGGGCTCACACACACACTCACAGCAGCTTCTGCAACGTCCTCTGCTGGAAGGTCTCGTTGGAGCAGTAGACGATGTAGGGCTGGAAGTGGTGCGCGGCGTGGTTCTGCACGATGTCACTGATGTCCTGGATCACCGCGTTGTCATGGTGACGCCTCTCAAGGTCCTCAAAAAACCTGGGCAGAGCGAGAGAACGTTGAATAACTGTGCTTCTCTGCGCCCACGACCGGGGTACCTGAAAGAGATTATAAATAACCGCGTTAACCACGGCGCTACGCCGGCCGCATCGCGAGCGAGCTGCAGGTCTGACAGAAAAACAGACCTGAATGTGCGCTTGCATATGTTTGAATCACTTCAACTGTGTTGTGTTGATACCTGACGCTGCATTGCATCGTGGGGCCAGTGCAGCATTTTGGGGGGCGAAAAATACATTCTTTAGTTGTAAATGTTTCTATGTGGTGAAGAGAAAATCATCTGAGAAGTGTAAATATTATGAATTACTCCACAACAGAAACACCAACATTTACATGAATGGTTAAAAATGAATGAATATCCACATTATTCCATGTCGTCGTGGCAACTGTCAATCAAGTGGATCAAGATGTGGTCTAGATCTGCACCTTCATAAAAACAACATGAAAAGCTATTCCTCTCTAGTAACAAGTACCAGTCAGTTAGTTCAATCCATTCAGTGTGATTTGCAGCTCTGCTCTTTAAAGCGCTTCCTTTTCCAGTGAGAAAGAAGTAAACTGACACCCAGAACAACAGCCCCACCCAACCCAGGAAGCAGTGACACCCACCCACCCACTCACCTACCCACACACACACACACACACACACACACACACACACACACACACACACACACACACACACACACACACACACACACACACACACACACACACACACACACACACACACACACACAATCTCTGCAACACACTGAGGTTTATAGGCAGATGTCAGATACCCTTCTGAAACACAGTATACCTGTCAGTTTAAACAAAACCTTATTCATAGCTTTACATATCATGAAGAGGCAGGTTTAAACAGTACTGAGTAGAGCTTTGTGCAGCTGCTGTCAACACCAGGGTCATCTTTATAGAAAGCCAACAAGCTGCAGTTCTTTCAGTGATATTATCATCTCAATGGCTGCTGGAGACCTCGCCTACAGCCTGGGCTGCAGAACCGGTTTGGCCTGCAGGTTCCAACATGTTCTGAGGTACCACTGACATACCATAACATGTAACACCCTCTCCACGTCTCCTACACAGGGAAGAGGGGCCTTATCAGGGAAGAGGGGCCCGCCAGGGTAGAGGGGTCTCACCAGGGCAGAGGGGCCCACCAGGGTAGAGGGGTAGAGGGGTCTCACCAGGGTAGAGGGGTAGAGGGGTCTCACCAGGGCAGAGGGGTCTCACCAGGGAAGAGGGGTCTCACCAGGACAGAGAGGTCTCACCAGGGTAGAGGGGTAGAGGGGTCTCACCAGGGTAGAGGGGTAGAGGGGTCTCACCAGGGTAGAGGGGTAGAGGGGTCTCACCAGGACAGAGAGGTCTCACCAGGGTAGAGGGGTAGAGGGGTCTCACCAGGGTAGAGGGGCCCACCAGGACAGAGGGGTCTCACCAGGGTAGAGGGGTCTCACCAGGGTAGAGGGGTCTCACCAGGACAGAGGGGTAGAGGGGTCTCACCAGGGCAGAGGGGTCTCACCAGGACAGAGGGGTCTCACCAGGGTAGAGGGGTCTCACCAGGACAGAGGGGTCTCACCAGGACAGAGGGGTCTCACCAGGGTAGAGGGGTCTCACCAGGACAGAGGGGTCTCACCAGGGCAGAGGGGCCCTACCAGGATAGAGGGGTCTCACCAGGGTAGAGGGGTAGAGGGGTCTCACCAGGACAGAGGGGTCTCACCAGGACAGAGGGGTCTCACCAGGGTAGAGGGGTCTCACCAGGGTAGAGGGGTCTCACCGTTTGCTGATGCTGTGGATGACGGTGATGTTGGAGAAGAGGTGGTGGTGTTCGGTGGCCGTCATCGTGCTCCTCAGAGACTCGCTGTTCTTGAAGTGACGCACCAGGACGCCCAGACTGTGCAGGTACGAGTACTCGGAGGTGATGAGCTCAAAGATGGCCTGGCAAACAACCACAACCGCCCAGGGCTCACTTCCATTTACCTCATTATGATCTAGTATGAAACCCGAGCTCATAATAAATTATAAGATGATACTAGACACTAGAACAGTGAAATTTACTTAGGCCCAATCCCAATACCCCCCCTTGGCCCTAGCGCCTAGTTTTGGAGTGCGCTCGACTGGGTAGTGGCCCTTCAGAACGGAGCCACAAGGGACAGGGGTTTTAAATATTTACCTAAGAAATGGGACACCACTTTATTCCATCACATTACTACTGTGCCATTCCACAGTGTTTGTGGAGATTCAAGACACAAATGTCACACACAAAAATGCCTTGTTCTGGAAAAATATCAAAAGACAAAGGCAGTAGAACTGGGATGATATAATGAACTGGAGCAAAGTGCTACTTTGGAAGCGACAGTCGCTCAAGAAATAAATAGTGCACTTCAAGTCCCAGTTCCTATGAGACTCTGAGTCAGGTGATCTGGTCACATCAGGGTTCAACAGTAGGAACTGAGACCAACAACGAGAGGGTGTGGCTGAACAGCCTGCGAACAGGGTGGACCTTGATATTGACACAGTGAGGCAGTCTTCTCACTGATCATAAAAAGTACAAGAACTACCACTCCTACAGAGCGTGCAATGAACTAAATGTGTACTTAGCTGCCCTGGTAGGAGCACTTCTAACACGCACACACACACGCGCACACACACACACACGCACACACACACACACGCTCAGTCGAATACCTCCTGGCGCTTCCGCTGCTCAGCTGAGATCATCTGTAGAATGCCCGTCTCTTTCACCTGACGAGCCGCCAAGATGTCCAGGACAAAAGAAAAGCAAATGAAAACGCACAGACAGATCTGTGATTAATATGTGGTTCAGAACACCTGCGTTCCCCCTGGATGACTGGTCTGCTGGTCTAACCTTCCCCCTGGATGCCTGGTCTGCTGGTCTAACCTTCGCCTGGTCTACCGGTCTGACCTTCCCCCTGGATGCCTGGTCCAACCTTCCCCCTGGATGCCTGGTCTAACCTTCCCCCTGGATGACTGGTCTGCTGGTCTAACCTTCCCCCTGGATAACTGGTCTGCTGGTCTAACCTTCCCCCTGGATGCCTGGTCTGCTGGTCTAACCTTCCCCCTGGTCTGCTGGTCCAACCTTCCCCCTGGATGCCCGGTCTGCTGGTCTAACCTTCCCCCTGGATGACCGGTCTGCCGGTCTGACCTGAGGTAGCTGGCTCCAGGTGACCTGGGCTGGCCTGTAGCTCTTCACCACGATGCCGTGGTCCTCCGCAGGGGGCTGGACCAACACGAAGTCATCCACGAGCTCATCGTCCGCGTTCTGATTGGTCGGATGCAGCCCCCGTTCCGTGATCTCCTGGTAGAGACGGGGATCTGAGGGAAGAGGATTTAGAAGATTTTCGACGCTGAAAATGAATACAAGTACAATAGTTCTGGCACTGGGTGACTAAAGCCCGTGATATACTTGCTTTTAACTACACTTACTCGTCTACTACACTAGTAGTAGTACACTAGTTCCTCTGGTGCGCCGGCAGCGGTTGACTGTGCAGGTACGCAGAAATTAAACGCTAAATACGCAATTGACCATGCGTTCGCGTTGCTAAACAGCAGGTATACAGCGGTCTTAAGAGATCATAGCGGATATGGAAGTCCAGAACCATCGTTTCATATTCACTATCCCGACTGAATGATTTCCTGTTTCATTCTCCAGCGCTTCCCTGAGGATATTATTTTCAATGCAGGAAAAAAGAGGCCTCATATCCTCTAAAGATTCAAACCATACCATTCATATTTTATAGGCGTATCACTCTAAATGTTATTTATTTTGGCTGGCTATCATGACTGACTGTGCAGTAAGTGACACAAACAAGACAAGGATACAGTTAGAGTCAGTCACATGACCCAAGTTCATGCAAACTGTCTGAATGTATAATTACAAGACCCGAGGGGGGTTCTTTAATTGGTCACACACATTGACACACACATTACCCACAGTGAGCGAGGGGCAACACACACACACACACACACACACACACACACACGCAATTAGCTCATGCCTGAAGAGCAAACCCTCTCCATCTGAAGAGCAGTCAGTCAGCTGTGAGGAGGAAGAGGAGTGGTCAGTCAGCTGTGAGGAGGAAGAGGAGTGGTCAGTCAGCTGTGAGGAGGAAGAGGAGCGGTCAGTCAGCTGTGAGGAGGAAGAGGAGCGGTCAGTCAGCTGTGAGGAGGAAGAGGAGCGGTCAGTCAGCTGTGAGGAGGAAGAGGAGTGGTCAGTCAGGTGTGAGGAGGAAGAGGAGTGGTCAGTCAGCTGTGAGGAGGAAGAGGAGTGGTCAGTCAGCTGTGAGGAGGAAGAGGAGTGGTCAGAGGTGTGAGGAGGAAGAGGAGCGGTCAGTCAGCTGTGAGGAGGAAGAGGAGCGGTCAGTCAGGTGTGAGGAGGAGGCGTTGACGTACCGTCTTTGAAGGATCCTCCGTGTTTCTGGTTCCTCTTCCTGCCCAGGGTCCTCTGAACGGGAGACGAGGGCAGAACGTGAGTTCATAGAACAGAAGAAGGTTAAATATCCACTACGCTGACCAGGACAAACCAGGAGTCCTCACACTGGAGCAGATAGAAACATGGAATGCTCCCAATAGTTTATTAAATATGATGTTTCGATCTTATTCGGTCTTCATCAGAATGATGATTATGATTTCTGAGGAAGACCGAATAAGATCGAAACGTCAAATATTCCATAAACTATTGGGAACATCCCATGTTTCCATCTGCTCCAGTGTGCGGACTCTACTCTTGTTCTCAGAGCGTGAGTTCATCCCTCAGGAGTGGGAGAGCCTCCACACCTTCCCCGCTCGCTCTATCCACCCTCACTTCCTTTCATCTATCTCTCTGTATTGATTGCTTTTCCTATTCTCTCTCTTCCCGTCACTCTCGTCTCACTCACTAGCTGTGTTGGGAATCGCTCCCTCGTTCCCTCACTCCCTATTCCCTATATAGGGTTCACCATGTAGTGAACTACCTAGGGAACGGAGAAAATGTAGGGTACATGCACTGTTCCCTGCAAATCAAGGTGAATTGTGGGTAATAAATAGACTATATAGGGAACGAAAATTCTGTGGAGAATTCGGACACTACAAACAAAATGGCTGACGCCCTATATAGTGCACTATATAGTGAAAAGGGAGCGATTCCGAACACAGCTACTGTTTCCTGTCTCACTCACTGTTTCCTGTGACGGTTCTGTGGACGACTGTTATAGACGTGAGGTCACCCTGCAGGACTTCCCCTATCGAAGGCTCCGACCGCGGAGTGAGATGAGCTGTTCGGGAAAGAAGCCATCATCCACGCCGATTCATCACCGCCGCTATGGCGATGTTGACTCAGTTGATGGCTAGGCTTCTTTAGAACCCCTCCGATCACACACACACACACACACACACACACACACTCACACACACACACACACACACACACACACACACACACGCACTCACCTTGTGTCCGGCGGCGCGGACCGGCCCTGGGCTTGAGGCCCTCGACTCCTTGAGGGGCCGGAGTGTGGCGGCGTTCCCTCGGTTCGCCGACAGCGCGTCTATGTTGAGACTGGTCACCGCCGCCCGGTACGACTTGTTCCTCCGGTTCCCCCTCAGGGAGAACCCGTCCCCGTCGCTGTCGTAGTCCTCCCAGGACACCTCGGGCCCCTGGGCCGAGTGACGACTCCGGCCGGAGGAGACGGACGCCTCGAGTCCCAGGGGGAAGGTGACCACCGTGGTGTGGTAGCGGGTCTTGGACCGGCTGGTCACCGCCAGGCCCTTGGGGATGAGCTGCTGGGTGCCCAGCTTCCGCGCCGCCGGACTCTGGGTGCTCAGCACCACCTTCGCCTCGCCCCGCCCCTCCTCCTGGGCCAGGGGAGCTTGGGAGTCGGGCGAACCCTGCGATTGGCTGCGGTGGTTGTCCGTCAGGTCAGAGCCGCAGTCCAGGTGGAGGTCGGAGGAGAAGCGACGCTCCAGGATGAGGGGGGCGTGGTCGCCCGAGGAGTCGTCGGACGCGTGGGACATGTCTGAACACTGTCGGCAGCGGCCCGCTCCCGTGGAACTTATCTGCTCAACAATGTTATCTCTCCGGCATCAGAGGATGCTCACCACTGCACCTCGGAAACTGTCAAGACATTTATGGAAAGTGTTATTTGATATTAGACTGTCAAAGTTTTGGATTCATACATTTCATGGCATGAAATGACAATTACTGTACCTATTACTTTGCCTATTACTGTAAATGTGAATCAGAAACTGGTGAAAAAACTAAGTAGCCTACCGAAACTCGAGATCCTATTCCCAACTGAGAACCAGTCGGTCGTGTCCATTCATTCCCAAAGGAATCACAGCAATAAACCCGTGACTCACCGCTTATCCGCCTACTCTCCACTACCACTCTCCCAACACACACACACCACCGACCACTGACAGCATATAGTTTATACACAATACCATCACTGCAAATCTATAGACTAGACTACTGTACTCCTACTGTAGGAACAGTAGCCTACAAGACAACGAACAAGTAAAACATACGTCGCCTATCCATGCAAGATAGCCTATTACGTAAATGATTGGAAGCATGCTGGATTAAAGTTCAAAACATAAGAATACGATTTCATGTAGATCATAAAAACATAATAATATGCATTATATGCTTCCCAGAAAAACTGAAAAGTGGATTAGGGAAAAAATGTCTGAGTTGCATTCCCACGGTTGACGAAGTGACACCATTTCCAGACAAATGCATTTAGCCTTCTTAACAATAGCCTACCTGTCTAGGAGAGAAATGTCCTTTCTGAGAGAAGTTACTGTGATTCGTCCTCCATGTGTTTGGATAATGTCCTTAAATCCTTGGGTGATATTTCTGAGCTTCTTTTCTTAACTGTACGCGACAGGTCTCATACTTTCCTCCGACACTTCCTCTTCTTTGCAAGAATAACAGGATCGCTCAACTAGGCTACGTCACAAGCCTACAGGTGAGTGTCAATCATTCTTAATGATAATAACAATATTCATTTTGTTTTATTTATAAAGCACTTTTAATTGTGAGACTGCTGAAACTATTTAAAAGTAATTAAGAAAACAAACAAGAATAATTTATACTTGTTATTATAATATTATTAATATTCTTGTCAAGTAGGTAACTCCATCTTAACGATTTACAACTGGGTGGAAAGCCGACTACTTGCAGGCTATCCAATCAAACGAACTATGTATAGCTAGTTGGACTATAATAGCCTACATTTAATCTTGAAAATCGAATTGATTGAATAGGCTACATGGCTTAATAGCCTGGAAAGGATTGGAAATAAAACTAGAAACGAAACTTTCCTAACTTCAAACTAGAAACTAACTTTGCTTAATGAACAAAATCAGCATTAAGTAAATAATTTCATAACAGAACACATGACTGTTTCCAGTTAAATACACCGATGTAGTCGAGTATTACATGGGTATGGCGCCCTCCAGTGTTAGCTTTAATGCATTACATGTTACACAAACGTCTGTGGCGTAAACGTGAATTGACATGCTGAAAATGTGTCGTCACTGAATTGTCTGAGGCAGTAAGAAATATTTTCTACACACACGTTGTGATTAAACGTTTATTTAATTCCACTTGAGTCTGGAAATATAGTTGTACATTAACAAACCAACATTCTATGTAAGCAAGGCTGAGAACTGTAATATGTAATATTGGAACAATGAATCGAGAAAGTGCTGAGGGTCTCTTATGTACAGTTTATGTATAGAAAATCTTCTAATGGCAATGACAACAACACCGTTTGTAGATTTCAACATCAATATGGCATCCAATGAAGTGAATTAGAATATTTCCAAATGATTACTCAACCATGCGTTTCATGATACATGGGCCTTATGTACACATTTGATTCACTTGTAAAAATGTACATCCAACATATGAAGTAAACCTATAGCACATTTTCTGACAGGGCGGGAGGGTGGGGTGTACGTATACAGTATTCACATTCAGAAAGACACATCCGGCACATTTCTGAGGCCCAATAACCCTAGACACGACATTACAGTGCACAGTCTATCCTACAGACTTAAAATGTGTCTACGGTCATATCTACCATACTCAAAATATGATGCCCACTTTACTCAAATTCTGCTCACACAATTACACATTTGCTTAGATTTCAGAGGATGATTTGTGGAACCAAGGCATAGATAAAAAGATGGAGGTGGAATCTAGAATAGAGCGACACAAATGTTTTTTTTTTGCATGCACCTGTGGTCCACATCAAGTATATACAGGTATCCCAATCTCTGGTCATGGAAAACTAGTCAGAACACTCAAGCCCAGGACCAATACAGCCAACTCAGCAGATCACTGTTAATCTCATGATTACCAGATCATCTCAACCAGATGTGTTGCTTGTGGACTGGATCAAACGCCCGCACACCTGGTATCTCTTAAACACTCTCCATCTGACACAGCTGGTTGTCTGACGCTGCCCCGTCCACAGCCGGTAAGAAGATCTACTTATCAAAGATTCACTCCCTGGGTCACTGGGACCAACCACAAATAGGACACTTGATTCATCGATTCACTGATAATTGATTCATTTTCCTGCAATATTCAGTGTGGAGACGGAATTTCTAGTTAGATTGTGCTTTTTTACTCGAATAGAATAATTATTTTTCTTGTTTAAGGCTGCAAGCATTGATTTTATTCACATTGTTAAAACAAATTAAAACCCCCTGATATCAGATTGTTTCAGAGCCATTGCGTCCTATTGGCGTCCTACTTCAATCACTCATCCTTACTGGGGCCTGTCTGTTATTATTCCAGCATTTATACCTGTGTTAACAATAGCTCCGCCCCCCGGGCCTTATGTGGCTCTGGCTGTTCGTTATAGCCATTTGTTTGTAAACAATCTGAATCTACTGCCATCTAGCGGAATTTATTGGTAAAATAAAACCACTGATCGCAGCTTTAATTCAAGTATGATTATTTCCTCTTAGCATGTTTGAGAGTGGCGAATTTTCTTGAGAGAAATAGGCTGCATCTTCTGAATAATACATTTCCACATTCATAAGACAAATACTCAGGACACAACATTCACCATGGTCACAATATCTTACATGTAAGGACAATCTGAGAAACATGTTGGGTTTTCCACTCAACACGATTGAGCAGATCAGATGAGACGAAGCGCGCAAGACTCAGTCAATACAGTACATATCACAAGGGCCATCTGATGTAGTCATTGCTATGAATGACCATGAAAATGAACCTCATAATTTCTATCTGGATCATCTTCCAAGCGTAACATTTCTGGCAGTTTAAACAAGAACATTCAGATAATGCTACACAAGATAAATAAGAAATAGCATCGCTAAGTTGAGGACACAGAGATGCATCTCTATGGCTGAGTGGTCCAGCTGCAACACTCTACATTATCAAACAACAATATGGTTCACGCTGTATCTGCTCCAGATTGCACTAAACAAGCCATTGTTTACAATATTTACCATGACACTTGCCCTTGAAAATGAAACTAAAGTAACCATTGACTGATGCTATCCCCATACAACTGTACTCAAGCACTACAATTCTGAACAGGTCCCACTAGACCTATCTACAGGTACCGAGTACAAGATGGCGCTAATTTACCTATGAACAGTCAACTTAAACATCAAGTAAGTAAAGCTAGTAGTGTACACATCTGTAGAACTGTACAGTTCCTCATACAGTTGGGATGTGTACAGTTTTAGCAAATATCTCGACGGAAAACGGGTGAACGTCTACTCCGCGTGCAGAAGTAGTCCTTTAAAAGCAGACGTCGCTCACGTTCCGCTACACGTACATGTAGATCGTGTCCACAGGGCCTCGGTGGCCCTCGCTCTCTGTCGGGCTGGCCGAGCTGCAGAGCATGCTGGGTAGTGGCAGCCCGTAGCGTAGCGTGGTCCTGTTGGGTGGAGACTGGGGGGGGTGGCCCCTACTGGGAGAAGCGTGAGGCCGGTGTGTGTGTGTGTGTGTGTGTGGGGGGGGGGTGGGCGTGGTGGTGCTGAGGAGTTAGGAGGTGGTGGGTGGACTCTGGGAGGAGGTTCTACTGCTTTAGGAGGTGGTGGGTTCTACTGTTCTACTGTTCTACTGCTTTAGGAGGGTTCTACTGTTCTACTGTTCTACTGCTTTAGGAGGTGGTGGGTTCTACTGTTCTACTGCTTTGCAATCTCCCCTTTCTTCAGGATGATTTGCCGTTGCCACGGCGCCAGCTTGGTCTCGTCGTAGCCCAGCGTTCGTAGTCGCTCCTGCTCCGTCTTCTCCTCCGTCTCCTTGGCAACCCTCGCCTGCTCCGCCTCTTTTCTGAATCACACCAGGGGAGGAGACAGAACACAGAGAACACAGAGAACACGGAGAACACACAGAGAACACAGAGCACAGAGAACACATAGAACACAGAGAACACAGAACACAGAGCACACAGAGAACACAGAGAACACAGAACACAGAACACACAGAACACAGAGAACACAGAGAACACAGAACACAGAACACAGAGAACACAGAGAACACAGAGAACACAGAACACAGAGAACACAGAGAACACAGAGAACACAGAGAACACAGAACACAGAGAACACACAGAACACAGAGAACACAGAGAACACAGAGAACACAGAACACAGAGAACACAGAGAACACAGAGAACACAGAAGACAGAGAACAAAGAGAACACAGAGAACACAGAGCACACAGAGAACACAGAGCACACAGAGAACACAGAACAAGGCATCAGGGTCACCTCATACTTGCTCAACATATAATTGGCCGATGAGAAGGACAGTACTTTATGTCGGCTATATGAGAAATGTACATGACTGAATCCTTGAAACCACCTTGGATTCTCAACAGTATATGGATATATATGTGTCCAGTGTTTCACCAGAGATAAGATTCCCAAAACAATTTATGTGTTATTATTTATCATTATTATTGACCAGCAGATGGGGACCTTGCCATTAAATTCACATTTATTTGATCACAAGTGACCCAAGGGAGCAAGATTTGCATTTAACATGCTTTTGTGAAAATGTAAATACATTTTTCTAAAAGATAATTTACTTTCATAGTATAACTCAGAACTATTTATGGCTTTAACACTAGATGCCTAGTAATGTAACAGTGTGGAAAATGTAACATTTTTCTTACCTTTTTTGCTCCCTGTTGGGCCCAGAGAAGAGAGACATTTGAATAATTAGAGTATGAATACATGATATATTCTCCCCACAAAAAGCAGGAAGTTAGTAATATAGAAAGTGCATATTCTGAATATCACAAAAAAATTAAATCATCACAGCTCACCACAGACAACTGTAGGGAGAAGACAGGACAGTCGTGGAGAGATAGAGAGAAACATGCAGATAAGAAGATGGAAAAACACGAGAAAACGGATTAATGTCCGCCGCAGAGCGGGAGGTCGAACTAGAGAATGAACAGAAGAGTAGAGGATAAAGGACCAATAGAAAAACAGCCCTGAATCCCTCCATGGACGATGTGACCTGAACTCACTTCTCCTCCTCCAGTTTCTTCTTCATGATATCTCTTCTCCAGGCAGGCATGGCCGCCAGGCGCGCCGCCTCTGCCTCGGCCTGCAGGGGGCGACAGAGAGCCCAACACGTCAACAGCCTGTCCTGCCTGGCTGGTTTGAGCCATATACTGCCTGGATAAATAACCTAACCACCCCCGAGTCTTCCTCTGGACAATAAAGACACATCTCAGATAAAACTAGGGTAAAAAAAGAGGGTTCCATCACCCAAGTGTCTTTGGCACAACAAGCATAAACACTCAGTGGCCACTTTATTAGGTGCACCTATCTAGTACCGGGTCGGACCCCCTGTTGCCTCCAGAACAGCCTTCATGGCATGGGTTCAACAAGGTGACCTTTTGCACACCACTGTGGTAAACAGCTGTTATTTTAGCACGTGTGGCCTGTCTTTTAGCTTGACCGAGTCTGGTCAGGTCAGGCTCTCTTCTGACCTCTCTAATTAACAAGGTGTTTTCACCCACAGAACCGCCGCTCACTGGATGTGTTTTTGTTAATCGCACAATTCTCTGTAAACTCCAGAGACTGTAGTGTGTGAACATCCCAGGGCAGCTGTTTCTGAGATGCTAGAACCACCAACATTTATACCACTGCCCATCTTAATGTTTGGTCAAACAACAACTAAACCTCTTCACAATGTCTACTAACTTGATATACTGTATTGAGTTGTAGCCACGTGATTCAGTGTTTGGAGGAGCTATTTGCGTCAACCAGCGGGTACGCAATAAAGTGGCAAGTGCACCTAATAAAGTGTCATGGCAACTGAGTGTCGTTTCCAATTCATTTGTTTTTTATCATCCCTGTCCAGACAGATGAATGGGGAAGACAGGAGGATGAATGGGGAAGACAGGAGGATGAATGGGGAAGACAGGAGGATGAATGGGGAAGACAGGAGGATGCATGCAAAAAAACAACAACTCATTGAAAAGACAAGACAGGCCGTCACACTGAGCCAACTCAAGACTACAGGGCTTCCTCTCATGAATGTGCTCATAACCTGGATACAATCAGCTCTGCTTCACCAACTTATGAGTGTTATAATTAAATAATGACAGATAATGTTTGGAAAATGGAGTTGACTAAAGTTAAACACACAAGAAAGAAAGACACCGCACACTCTGGTCTAGATGCAAAAAAAATGAATTAAAAGGACAACGTTTCGGCCGTAGCCTTCATAAACGTTGTCCTTTTAAATCGTTGTTTTTGCATCTAGACCAGAGTCTTTCTTTCTTATCAGTTTTATTCCCCGTCTCCAGCACCTCTCCTAGCTTTCCAGGTGTGCGTTTTCTCCTTTTTTTCCCCCTAAAGTTAAACACACATCAAGTGTAGAGTAGCTACCTGTCTAGACATCGACCAGGGATGGAGTACAACACTTGTTAAGCCTAACGCAACAATAAACTACAATTACACTCAGTATAAACAAGAGTCCCTGGAGATTCCAGACAGGACACACACACACACACACACACACACACACACACACCTGCAACTGGATCCTCTCCTCTCTCTCCGGGTTGTAATTGGAGGTGGGTCCGAGACAGAGAAAGAGAGAGAGGGGGGAGCCATCTTGGATTTCTCGTCTTTACCTGACTGCAGACACATTAGCCCTTCCTCTCTCCTCTCAGTACACCTGTCCCCAGCCCTCGACAACGGTATCCAGGTAAACGTATCTACACATTACATTTTTAATGATTCCCCTGGGAATTATCTAAGTCTAGATTGTCAATAGATAGACCGATAATCAAGAGGAAAGTGAGTCCAAAGTTTAATATTACCACAAGGCATTGCATCCTTTAAGTGCATTGTGAAAGGCTCACTGCATCTCATCATGAAGACCAGCCTCATCTTGGATCATCCATAAGATACTGTTCCTATTTGACACACTCATACACTCACTGACAAAATGCTACTTCTCTCATCTTTTTATGCTGGAGCTGAAATGTGGAATATGCTCATTTCAGAGCTCCTGCCTACAGTAAACACTACAGTAACACAAAGTATTTTCCTTTTGTCCCCTTTCATCAACCCTTTGTGAAGGCTAAATTGATAATGTTAAATGATACTGTAGAAAAGGACTGCCCCCTGAAAGTCGACGAGTCGAATCATCAGTCGGAGACCCTTAAGTCGACTGAGATTCTTGAAGTCGAGCAGTCGTTTTTTTGCTCCACCGTCGATATGCGCTGGTGGGCTAAGACCACTCACCTGCCTGGTGATTTATATAGGACAGGCCAATCGTTCGTTTTAGTCCTAGGCTGTTACTGTAGCTATTAGTTGTGCAGTAAAAGTAGCCTTAAGACTGATATAGTGCAGGGAATATAGCCTACTGTGCGCCAGCAATCACATGCATTTCCAAAACCAAATATCACAACACAAAACTGCTTTCCTAGATCAATCCTCTTGTATTAACTAAGATATCCGCTGGAATCCCCCCCCCCCCCCCATAAATAGATTGAGCTCTAGCGTCCGCAAAAATGCTTCAGCGACAGCCAATGTAATTTATTGTGTCAGCCAAAAATCCTTTCCTTGTTGACTGCTGCCCAACGCATGAGCCTATTCACACACACTTTCAAATGAGCAGTTGAGGAGCCATGAGAAACACTGCTTAAAACATGGGGGCATCTGAAGTACATGGACAATGTGGGCTTGATGATTCATGTTTAACACGAAAAACAGGTGTCTTTTATAGTGCTGAGATTGAGTTAGTTTGACAGCTGTCCCGACTCCCGCGGTCTCCCCTCAGACTAACGTTAGACATCTGGGCGAAAAAAGGAGGAACGAATTGTTGAATCTCTGGTTTGAATTGACTAATCTGATTCGACTCACAAAATTCAGAGTCGGGGACAGCCTTACTTAAGAATAATTTCATATTGTAGGTTTTTGAGATAAGCCTCTCAATTGGCACCGCTCAATCCCACCGGTGCCAATCAGATTCAATCCCCCGGCATTATATTTGAATATGATAACATCCTAAAAAAAACAAGCTTAGCTCCGCCCAAGACGATTGTGATTGGTTTACAGAAATTTTCCCCCCAGCTCAGAAAGATAATGGGGTGCAGACAGACCCTTCTCCAATGCTGGAACAGAGTGAGACGAAGTGTGGAGGAACGTCTGGGTATGAGACCAGGCTAAGAGCAGGTCAGAAGTGTGGAGGAACGTCTGGGTATGAGACCAGGCTAGGAGCAGGTCAGAAGTGTGGAGGAACGTCTTGGTATGAGACCAGGCTAGGAGCAGGTCAGAAGTGTGGAGGAACGTCTGGGTATGAGACCAGGCTAGGAGCAGGTCAGAAGTGTGGAGGAACGTCTGGGTATGAATCCAGGCTAAGAGTAGGTCAGAAGTGTGGAGGAACGTCTTGGTATGAGACCAGGCTAGGAGCAGGTCAGAAGTGTGGAGGAACGTCTGGGTATGAGACCAGGCTAAGAGCAGGTCAGAAGTGTGGAGGAACGTCTGGGTATGAGACCAGGCTAGGAGCAGGTCTGAGGAACGTCTGGGTATGAGACCAGGCTAAGAGCAGGTCAGAAGTGTGGAGGAACGTCTGGGTATGAGACCAGGCTAAGAGCAGATCAGAAGTGTGGAGGAACGTCTGGGTATGAGACCAGGCTAAGAGCAGGTCAGAGGAACGTCTGGGTATGAGACCAGGCTAGGAGCAGGTCAGAGGAACGTCTGGGTATGAGACCAGGCTGAGAGCAGGTCAGAGGTCTGGAGGAACGTCTGGGTGAGACCAGGCTAGGAGCAGATCAGAAGTCAGAAGTGTAGAGGAACGTCTGGGTATGAGACCAGGCTGAGAGCAGATCAGAAGTCAGCGTAACCTCCTTATGCTTCAGTAAGCCATCACCACAACAGCAGGGGACTCTAAGAGGGTTACTTGATGTAATCTGGACACTATGATAATGTGTCTTCTCTACCATGACTATGACATGGCAGGGAATTACAAATCAATTGCCTGTGGGTATGAAATGCGCTATACAAATAAAGCTTTGATTGATTGATTGATTGAAGATCAAAGAATAATCCACAGGCTAGTTTGGCTACTCCTTTGATTCACACTGAGGCGGAGACTTAATTGAGCAGATTAAGTATTATTGTCAGAGTGCACTGGTCAAATGACACTGTCAATGATAGTATTGATGAACCTGACTAATAATTAGAGGGGTGATCAATCAATTTGTATCATACTGTGGAGATTATAACATTGTGGAGATTATAACAATCTCATAGAAATAATTTCTCTCTCTAAAACTTTATTAATAGCAACAAACATTGTAACAAATTGGGGGAAAAAATACAAAAAAACATTTCCATCAAATTATATGCTACGTTACATGTAAAAAAAAAAAGAAAAAAAAAGTGGCATGTATATGGTACATCTATATGGAACACATATATACCCACAATTCAATAGACTTGAGGACGTATGGTTCTACTCGATCTTACAAGAAATATGTCTGTACCTGAAACCATTAATGAAAAATAATGGAGTAACAAAAGCAATTTCCATGGAACACAGTTTAAATGCTATATTGTTTAATATCCCTCGTATCCATGCTCAACAGTAGCTAATGTATACATGTTGATAAGGTTACAGACTGGGGAAATAAGCATACGTGGGCAATTGGGTAAACTTGATTTGACCTCCTTTCTTTGTCTCAAAGGTCATGCAAACATCAGCAAATATAGCTACATGTGTGAGGCTCTAATGGCTCTGTATTTTGATAAGAATATAATAGTTTGTTCTTTGCCAGCCATCTGTGTTTAATTTATCATACTCATCTGTTATGATTACTCTATGATACAAAATTTAAATATAAAACTAATTTCACCTTGTTACAATCCAGTACGATGATGCATAAAATTCACCTGGACACTTCTCAATCAGACAGCCTATTCAATGGAAACAATGTGCATTCTAAATGTACTATTAGATACTCAAGAGTTTGGGTTATCATAGCAAGGGCATGAATCCCTCAAGAAACATCTCCCAACAACATTTAATTGTGTTGAAAATTATTTAAAGGACTAGTTTATTTATTTATTTATTATTTAGCATCATCATCATCATAAGTCCTGTTATAAGGTTATTTACGATCATACACAACGGTCCCTATCAAAATGTTGATGAATTGTGCCCTCTTGAGATAATAGTCATTGCTCATGTCACAGCTAAGTACACAATGGCTATGCCCATAGAGATTCATTATGTACTTAGCAGTGATATGAGTAATGAACACTAATATCTCAAGAGTGCACAGCCTGTTAGAATGTTGATATGGACTGTGATACTGTATGATCATAAATAACCTCATAACAGGGTTTATAATGCTAAATACCAAACTAGTCCTTTACATTTCTCTTTACTTGCTTTAGGTAAAAGAACACGGGATGTGTATTTGATTTGAGAGATTGTTAGTTCCCAAACCATACTTTAGGGCTTCTTTGCTATTCCAACAACATGGAACTTTTGCAGTTGACAGAATCTCTCTGCAACGCTGATAAGTTAATGGAATTCTGATAAGTTAATGGAATTCATCAAGATATTCTAGTCATCCACTAGTATAGTAGGCAAGTAAGAAGGTGCTCTAAGAGTCATATATTCAAGTACATACTGGATGAATGCCCTTGATTTACTGCTGTCATGTTGCACGTTACCTGAGGCCTCAAAGCTAACACCCAGATTAGCTTTCTCTCCCTAGCGTACCCCACCAAGCAGGCTAGTTTCCTTAGCCCTGTCTTTGAGTGCTTTCTTCTCTGCCTTTTCCAAGCATGCA
Organism: Borostomias antarcticus; assembly: GCF_949987555.1. Classification (NCBI taxonomy): domain Eukaryota; kingdom Metazoa; phylum Chordata; class Actinopteri; order Stomiiformes; family Stomiidae; genus Borostomias; species Borostomias antarcticus. The sequence goes on from NC_140236.1 coordinate 2,085,988, forward strand.
ACTTCATCTTGAAGAGCCTTTCACATCCTGTATCTGTTATCTATCCACCTCTAGTGGTCAGATGTCAAAAAGCTCTGCTTCCTTTTCTTTCCAGAAGGCAAAGCTGCGGTCAATGTATCTCATTATCTCTTCGTTGCTGAACTCTTTCAGCTCGTAGATCAGTTTGATCGAGTCCTCGGTAGGTTCTTCCCTGGGTTGAGGTTTATGGACGGGCGCGTCTTCGGTGACCTGAACCGTAACAGGCGGGGTGTCCTTCATTAACATCTGCCCTGCACTCTGTGTTGAGTGTGCCGGTGCGTCAACCTGTACCGGTGTGTTCTGCGCAGCGTTCTGCGATACGTCTTTCGTGGCCGTCTCCCGCAATGCGCTTTGTCCCGAGTGGCGCGCAGGTTCCTTCGTAGGTCCAATCACGTTCGGAACGTTTCCCACGCTCTGTCCCGTGTTAGCGCTGTCCCTGGGGGGGGCGGGCGGCGCAGCTGGGAGCGGAGGAGCGGGGTACGTGGGTGGTGGAGGGGGTGGAGGATGTGCCGGAGGTGGAGGTGGTTCTGGATCTGCAGGTAGTGCAGGTGGAGGCTCCTGGACCGGGAGCGGTGCCTTGACCAGGTCCGGAGGCATTGACGAGAGCAGGGAGACGGTCATGACCCCTCCCGCGTCAACCGTGTCCCCGAAGTACTTGAGCTTAATGTCCTCAAAACCTTCCAACCAGTCCCTCTTTCCGTGTTCGATCTCCAGCATGACCTCGCGATGGAACTGCCGAATGATCTCCCACTTGTGGCTGCCGAGGCGGTCGAACATCTCGTAGCACAGCAAGTGGCGGAACTTGCGCTCGCTCCTAGACATGCTCATTTCCAGGAGCTGGAAGTAGCCCAGCATGAAGAGGTCGAGGGTCAAGCTCTCGTAGCCGACGGGAGCGCCGTTGATGTGCGGCAGGAAGTGCTCCGGCCAGTAGATCATGTGTGCGCGGCTGAGCCGGCGGATCTGGCGGGTGGGAACCTGACTCATGATGGTCCTCCAGTGGCTGATGAGCTTCCCCACCACCTTCTTCGACTTCATGAGCAGGAGCATCTTGTCGTCCTCGTTCTGCATCTCTCCCACTACCTCAGCGCTGAAGTGGTTGAACTCGTCGAGGCCCACTCCGAGGTGACTCGGTCGCCTGCCGACGTACTTTGTCCTGTAGGATTCGGAGAGGGTGTACTTGCGCCAGTGCTCCAGGAACAAGAAGACGATCCGCTCCTTCCTCATCTCGATGCATTCCTGGACGCAGCTTAGGTCAGTCTGCACCTCCAGGCTCCTGGTCATCTGCTTATGGTTCAGGATGGGATCTGAACATAGAACCTTGTGGAACTGATCCGATTCAGGGATCAAATGAGAAGATGAGTATGTGAGAGGAGCGTGAGATGGTGTGATTACGGGTTCCTTTACCGGAGGTAAGGGCGACTCTTGCACTGGAGCCAAAACCCCATTGGTGGAAGAATGAAGGGTTTCCGCAAGGGAGTTTTGGAGCTCATGCTCCTGAATTGGTTCTGGGCGGTAACTGGAATCGCTTCCTACAGGGAGGGACATCTTACGCTTATACACCCTGCTTGCCTTGTCACCACCGCACTGGGACTCATTCTGGATTTCATAGTTAGCTTTGAGGTTCTTAACAGAGACGCCATACTGCTTGATCTCCTTCTCAACCTCCTCCCTGGTGGAGAAAGACTGAGATCGTCCGATGGCCCCAGTTGCAGCAGACCCAGTTGGGGTTGTCTGACCAGTCTTAAAGTTTTTAATTTCTTCTGGAGAATATATCAGACTCAAGATGTCTATCTCTTTGCCGCCGAGGGTGGCGAGTAGGATGGCCATGCTCTTGAGCAGGCCGGAGATCTTGCTGCACCAGGCCGGTAGATCTTCCGCCTGCCCGTGGACTTGCTTGGGGTTGACCGAGAAGTGCTCCTTGTTGAGAGCGGCAGACACCGGAAGGAGTTGGTGGAGCTCTCGCTCCAGCTCTTCCAGCTCCTTCTCCACCTCCGTGACCTTGTGCATCACCTGCAGGTTCTCAATCTGCATCTCTATGCGGATGAGGTCGTCTTCGGTCATCAGCTCTCCGAAAGGGCCCAGGATGGCGTTGTGGACGGGAGAGTAGTGCCACTCCTGAGGTTGGTAGTGTCCGCTGGCGGCAAACTAGATCAGAGGTCAAGGGAGACCAAAAAACAGAAAAGGAGGAAGGGGGGGACGCCTTCAACTTGCGGTTGCTGGTTCTACACACACGGTGTTTCCTCGGCACACAGGCTTTACATGGATTTAGTGGTGCAATGGCACTGCCTCATCACAAGCTTCACAACTCTTAAGCTTTGGTGACAGAGCACAGCTTTCTTCTTTATCTTCAATACACCGATGCTTGCTGAATATTGTTGAGTGGGGTTTAATTGGTGACGCCTAAATGAAGGGTCTGCTCTAATATCATGTCTGGGTGTTGATAAGTAGTTAGTCAGCCCTAGTCATTGTTATACATAGACAAAATGTCTATTGAAAATAGAAACTATTTAAGCCTGTGTGAAATGCATCTATAGTATATATGGTCAGAAAACAACTTGATCTAGCCTAATTGCTAACAAAAGTTTATAAGCAGACTTTCAAGTAAAAGGTTATTAATTTATGTCATAATTAAAGAAATCCCTTCTAATTTGAACATTGGAGCAAATTTGCTCTGTGCCTATTTAAGTGATAACACGTGTGTATATAACTGTTTTGTTTAATAGGGACCTTTAACAGATGGATTCATAGGTTAAATTAGACACCCACAAAAGCATCAGAATGAGATAACATGGACTGTGTGAACTTTGACCTGCAGTGTGAGTGGGCCTAGCATCACACCACTGAATCAGCATGTAACGACTTAGAGCTCCAGAGCTCCATCGCCAAGCACCAGCCCAGACTGAGAATCTGTGGTCCAGCCTTCCGTCTGTCTTAATGCCGGGATGGGCGCTGTGGCCAGTAAGTATGTTTCACAGCACTCTGCAGGGCCTTAGTGCATCACAAGGGTCAAGTAGAAAGCACAAAAGCATGCACAGAAATAGGAGAAGTGTTGAATGATTAACTAAGCCATAATCTGGGCGGTAGGTACACAGTGGTTAGAGCATTTGCCTACTGAGCGAAAGGATGCTGAACCAAGGCCAGGCCCCTTGACAACCATTGCCTACCTGGTTCTCTTGAGTACAACACTAGCTCAAAACAGTGTAAGTTGCTTTGGGAACACGCTTGCTAAATAACCAAATTGTATTCCAAATACATATGTGGCCAGATTATGATCCAGCATACTGTATCTAGTCTGCTCAGACATTTGGTTACTATGCCTAATATGATTCCCTTTAGTCTTTTGATCAAATGAAACATGTAAATGCAGACTGGGCCTCTACAGGTGGTGAATATGTATTATCCATCAACACAACGCTGCACAGGTGTGATTACATCATAAGCATAAATGAAGACAACGGCGAGGGAGATTCAACATTTCTTTAGGGATATTTTCCTGAAGCAGCCCTTCGATAAATTATAAATGAGTTGTCCTTTGCCCTACTTGTGTGTGTAGCCGTTTTAAAGAGCAGTCTATACTCATGATGCCACACAGACAATACTGACACCTCAACAGATAAAATAAAATATTCAGAGGATTATCAGTGATCTTTATCATGAAGGGAGACCAGACACACCCTAACCCTCCTAAATTAACTGGTCATATAAAATCCTCATTCAGAAAGATGCAGTCCAAAGAAACAACCATATTGTGGCTCCATAGCACATACAAATATATCATATGGAGCAATGTTCTCTCTCCAACAAAACAACACAATCCAGGCCTTCACTACGGTGCTAGCAGCAAAAAGAAACTCAAGAGTAACTTTCTCATTACAGCGGTTACCAACATGCACTGATTGTGCAAATAAAGACAAAACTACCCCAAAGAGACTGAGTTTCGGAATCCTGTTCCCCTTATCGGAATATAATCTGTTCCTAGTTTTCAGCATGCGTTCAAACAAACCACACTCACACACAAGCTGAGAAATCTCTTCAGCCATCCCCTTTAAGCTGTTTAATTGCGTTTGCCGTATCTTATTTCCCTCTTGGGATACTAAGAAAAATGGCAGCAAAAACAGGAAAGCTGAAACCCACACTGAAATAAGGCCACACCCCCTTTTCAGACTCCTCCCACGCTCTGAGCGATACCTACCTTGCGCTTGTGCTCCTCCTCCTCCTGCATCTTGACCTGCAGCTTGCGCACCATGACCTGCCTCTTCCACTCGGGGATGGCCCTGCCCTGCTCGTCGTGGGTGGGCACCAGCGCCTCCGCGTCCACCAGGCTGCCCTTCCGCCCCGCCCCCGGCCCCGCCCCGTTCCCGTTCACCACGGCCGTGGACGAGAGCTGCTCGTAGCTCCGGGAGGCGGAGACGCTCCTGGGCGAGCCGGACTCCGCCCGGCTGGGGGTGGGGCTGGGGGCGGCGGGCGGCGCGGGGGTGGCGGAGGACGAGGGCGGGGAGGAGGGCGAGGCCGACGGGCTGGAGGTACGGGTGTCCGGCGGGGACGGAGTGGTGCTACCCTGTAGAAGAGGGGACGAGAGAAGAGAGGGACGTCATCGCCGGTCGAGAGTGCGTCCTCTCTATCGGGAGCCGTGTTCCGCACAAAAACCCGGTGACCCGGTGGCGCAGATCTGTCTGTGACCCGGACTCATGCTGCTGCTCTTTGGACAAATGTTGAAAAGTGAATGGTTATATTGTCATGTGAATGGTTATATTGTCATGTGAATGGTTATATTGTCATGTGAATGGTTATATTGTCATGTGAATGGTTATATTGTCATGTGAATGGTTATACTGTCATGTGAATGGTTATATTGTCATGTGAATGGTTATACTGTCATGTGAATGGTTATATTGTCATGTGAATGGTTATATTGTCATGTGAATGGTTATATTGTCATGTGAGTGGTTATATTGTCATGTGAATGGTTATATTGTCATGTGAATGGTTATATTGTCATGTGAATGGTTATACTGTCATGTGAATGGTTATATTATCATGTGAATGGTTATATTGTCATGTGAATGGTTATATTGTCATGTGAATGGTTATATTGTCATGTGAGTGCTTATATTGTCATGTGAATGGTTATATTGCATGTGAATGGTTATATTGTCATGTGAATGGTTATATTGTCATGTGAATGGTTATATTGCATGTGAATGGTTGTATTATCATGTATGAAAATGGTAGATGCCATATCTCCCAGGTCATATTCAAAGGGCCACTGGGCACTCATATGTATACAGTCACTGTATGTTTGAGGGTAATGTAATACAGTATCATGTTTCAGATAGAGTGTGTTGGTCATAACTGTGAGGTACAGGGTGGAAATGAATGTTCCTTTGTCTCTGGCTCTTTTAATGACTGAAAAAGCATTGTTCAAAAATATGATCTGCTTATGAAAAGGAAATATCTGATTAACTATTTCTTATGTCACAGCTCACAACGATTTAAAACAAATGTAATCACGGAATGAAAAAGGAGGTATTGTGAAGGAAGGAATGGAGGAAAGTGCTGCTAATCCAAACATTTGCCAGACAGAGTAACGTTAGGCCTTCGGTAACTGCGGTTTAAGTTCAACGAGAGGAGCATTCAGCTCAAATCCCACAATCAATCATTCACAAAGCCGCACTGGGAGTTCCTCACGATGCTACATCAAGGAGATTAAATATAACAGCTACTGCATGACTGCAGAATTTACAGTGCATTCAATCTACAGTTCAGACGGCTCTGTTAGCAGAACGGAGCGTACTACAGGCTCGCCTTTACTCACACAAGCTAGAGCTTGATCTCAAATCAACATCTGACGTGAAAGAACTGAGAAGTTGGGATCAAGATGAGAAGAAAACACCTTTAGATCCATGACAGCGTGTGAGGGGGGGAGGGTTCTGTGTGTGGGTTGACATATTTGTTTTATGAAGCCACAATGCCAATAAAACTCACAGTTAAACGTAATTAAAAGTGAGTATAAAGGATCTTGCGGGGACCCGCGTCGTCGGCGAGGTGACCTACGTTGTTGACCGCTGGCCCGCTGTTGGTGTAGACGGTGGTGTATCCTTTAGTCTGCTGCGTGGGCTTCAAGCTCTTTCCTGCTTTTATCTCCGCCAGCAGCTCGGAGTTGTCTCCTGTGGGGGACATCATGTTGAAGGATTTTGCACCTGGGGACAGACGTGTAAAGGGGACAAGTGAGACCACAAGAGAAAGGGAGAAAGAGAGACTAGAGAGAGAGAGAAAGGAGAGGGGTGGTGAGTGACACTTGGCTACTGGCTTCACTGCTGAATATTTTATCCCGTGAGCCAGGCAACCATACTGACCACAGGCCTGTGTAAAAAGCAAAGGGAGACCAGTTTAAAAAACGTTGGGGTCTCTCCCTGCATGTCGAGAAAAACAACACCGTCATTAAAGGACTTTTATAAAAGTTCTACTTCCAGTCTCATAACTGGCAGGAACAAGATTCGATTGTGAGGTCGTGTCAGGTTATCGTCAACATATTTCTCTTTTGTTTGCCGGAAAATGAAGACACAATCTGCGCCATTAAAACGGCAAACTGGAGCTTGTAGAGAAGTCCGGAGTGTGAAAGGCTCAGATGAACAGCGATCCTGGGATGAATCCACTATTCATCACACACCAGCGAGCACCAACAAACACATCAGGACCCACAGATTACTCCACTGTCAATGCGGCAATTGTGCAAAAAAAAAAAAACTAGATTAGTCTTTAAAACTAATCTTACTTAAATCCAGAGCTAACACAAGCCTTAATCTGCTCGTGCAGAACATAACCTGTAAAAAGGCTACTTTTAATTGCGGTCTTCATTGTTAATGTGGGAACAAAAGCTCTTTGTTTGAACTTTGTATGGACAGCTGAAAACAGACAATTTCCATCTGGAAATACTGAGACGGGGATGCAAACATAGGATTGGTTTTTATTGTGCTGTTATATGTGAATTAATCCTTTGCAAATATGTGACAGTGTGTCCAATTACAAAGGCAACAGATTTAAAACAGCTGGCCAATCGTTAAATTAGCAATTGTGAATACAGCAGCAAATAAAAATGTAAAAAGGATGTCTGAGCATAATGCAAAATTAAATGTCAATCTTATGAATTAAAAGGCCTACAGATAATCAAAACAATGCATTAAACACGGTATATCAAGACACTTCCTCCACCATGTCACATGCTACAACATGCCATAGGTACTGAACTTCATTTTGTGGGCTTTACTTTGTTGTGTAGTTTCATAGTTTGACCTCTGTTCATAATACATTTACTGACCTCCCCTAAACAACTAATCACATGTCAATTGTTGCCCAAATCAAAATAAAAAAGGATAGCTGACTTACTTTGTGGATATAATAGTCCTTTGAACTGAACAACCTGATTCCCTATCGATCATTCATTTCCTATCAGGGGAGAGACCCGACTTGCTCAGAGGCAGCGGCACTAGCTGACCGGACACGAAGGTTTACCGCCGTCACCCGCCTACTGCTTACTGTACCCCCCCCCCCCCCCTGCACTCTCCCTCTCTCCCCCTCTCCCTCTCCCTCTCTCTCACTCTCCCTCTCTCTCTCTCTCACTCTCCCTCTCTCCCACTCTCCCCCTCTCTCCCTCTTTCCCCCTCTCCCTCTCTCTCCCCCTCTCCCTCTCTCTCTCACTCTCCCTCTCTCCCCCTCTCCCTCTCTCTCCCCCTCTCCCCCTCTCCCTCTCTCTTCCTCTCTCCCTCTCTCTCCCCCTCTCCCTCTCTCCCCCTCTCCCTCTCTCCCCCTCTCCCTCTTCCTCTCTCCCTCTCTCCCTCTCCCTCTCTCCCACTCTCCCCCCCTGCACTCTCCCTCTCTCCCTCTCTCCCTCTCTCCCTCTCTCTCACTCTCCCTCTCTCCCTCTCTCCCCCCCTGCACTCTCCCTCTCTCCCCCTCTCTCACTCTCCCTCTCTCCCCCTATCCCCCTCTCCCTCTCTCCCACTCTCCCTCTCTCCCTCTCTCACTCTCCCCCTCTCCCTCTCTCCCCCTCTCCCTCTCCCTCTCTCCCCCTCTCCCTCTCTCTCTCTCCCTCTCCCTCTCTCCCTCTCTCTTTCTGGACAGAGAAAGCGAGAGCCGTGTTCTATAATGGGACCGCCCGCACGGTTGGGGGGAATCTAAAGGAATCAGTGCTAATTGCTCCTGACAAGGATCTGCTGCCAAACCGGGCCTGGATTTAACATGGACAACTGACCAGGAGACAAGGAGACCAGGAGACAAGGAGACCAGGAGACCAGCCATAGACCTGGAAACTAGCCATAGACCAGCAGACTAGCCATAGACCAGGAGACTAGCCATAGACCAGGAGACCAGCCATACCAGGAGACTAGCTATAGACCAGGAGACTAGCCATAGACCAGGAGACTAGCTATAGACCAGGAGACTAGCCATAGACCAGCAGACTAGCCATACCAGGAGACTAGCCATAGACCAGCAGACTAGCCATAGACCAGCAGACCAGCCATAGACCAGGAGACAAGGAGACCAGGAGACTAGCCATAGACCAGGAGACCAGCCATAGACCAGGAGACAAGGAGACCAGGAGACTAGCCATAGACCAGCAGACCAGCCATAGACCAGCAGACTAGCCATAGACCAGGAGACTAGCCATAGACCAGGAGACCAGCCATAGACCAGCAGACCAGCCATAGACCAGGAGACAAGGAGACCAGGAGACTAGCCATAGACCAGGAGACTAGCCAGACCAGCAGACTAGCCATAGACCAGCAGACCAGCCATAGACCAGCAGACCAGCCATAGACCAGCAGACTAGCCATAGACCAGGAGACTAGCTATAGACCAGGAGACCAGCCATAGACCAGGAGACTAGCTATAGACCAGGAGACCAGCCATAGACCAGGAGACTAGCCATAGACCAGGAGACCAGCCATAGACCAGCAGACTAGCCAGAATAGCGCATTTAATAAACAAAGGCAACACAATGCTCTTTACAGAGAGCAATGGGGGGGGGGGGGCATAAGTCCCACCCCTTCATATTCCAGAGGGAAGCAAAAAAACAGTTTCACCCGGGGGGCCAGAAAAGTGAGCTGTAAAAATTCTTCCCTGACCTCTCTCAACGAGACGATGGAGCAAGCTCCTGGAAAATGTCTGTCTATTGGCTAAGAACATCTACAGAGCAGTAAACATGGGCTAGATACTTCATAAGAGAGTCATGACTAACAGGAGAGTGCACAAATAGTTAGAGATAAGTTGCCTACATGATCGATTAATCCATCTTAAATTAATTAAAAAGTATCTATCTTACCATCCATTTTGTCCTGACTCTCAACGTTTGCCAGAAGGGCCATTGGGAGCTGGAACCCTGACAGGTGGAATCAATTTGGCAAACAGTCGACCACAATAGGACCACAATAGGACCACAACAGAACCACAATAGGACCACAATAGGACCACAATAGGACCACAATAGGGCTTAGGGCTGAGTTATGAGCGGGTAGGCCGCTGCACACGGCATCTGTTACAATCTACGACGTTACAGAACAGCATCCAAACAGAAACGGCGCACAACGTAGAACAGAGACGACCCTGGTTCTGCTGAGGATTAGCTGATCGTTAAACTGTATTACATTCCGCTGAATAAACCACCTGGTCTCATGAGGCGCCCTTTTTACGAAGAGCTCGGGTTCTAAACGGTCATGATCCATTTATGACCCATTTAGCTAGCTATTCAGCTCTGTTGAATGAACCAACGCTATTACCCTTAGACCATTAGCTGTCATTTACCAGTCCAGTCCAGCAGTGGTGATGAAGTCGTTAGTAGACAGTCAGAAAGGCACCGTGGCAGATGGGTGAGACATTAGAGGAAGTGGAGGTCAAAGAGAGTATATTGCTTTCGCCTACGGTTGTATAAGAGTCGGGGGTGAGTTATGTCTGTATCCCGGTTACTGTGTCTCTCCTGCCGTTGACAAGGGTGCTGTGGCCTGTATGAAGGACTGTGTTTTTGTTTTTTTGCTGTGGCCTGTATGAAGGACTCTGTGTTTTGTCTTTTTTGCTGTGGCCTGTATGAAGGACTCTGTGTTTTGTCTTTTGCTGTGGCCTGTATGAAGGACTGTGTTATTGTTTTTTTGCTGTGGCCTGTATGAAGGACTGTGTTTTTGTTTTTTGCTGTGGCCTGTATGAAGGACTCTGTGTTTTTGTTTTTTTGCTGTGGCCTGTATGAAGGACTCTGTTTTAGTTTTTTGCTGTGGCCTGTATGAAGGACTGTGTTATTGTTTTTTGCTGTGGCCTGTATGAAGGACTGTGTTATTGTTTTTTGCTGTGGCCTGTATGAAGGACTGTGTTATTGTTTTTTGCTGTGGCCTGTATGAAGGACTCTGTGTTTTAGTTTTTTGCTGTGGCCTGTATGAAGGACTCTGTGTTTTAGTTTTTTGCTGTGGCCTGTATGAAGGACTCTGTGTTTTAGTTTTTTGCTGTGGCCTGTATGAAGGACTCTGTGTTTTAGTTTTTTGCTGTGGCCTGTATGAAGGACTCTGTGTTTTAGTTTTTTGCTGTGGCCTGTATGAAGGACTCTGTTTTTTGTTTTTTGCTGTGGCCTGTATGAAGGACTGTGTTATTGTTTTTTGCTGTGGCCTGTATGAAGGACTGTGTTATTGTTTTTATTCTGAAGGAACCACACCAAGACAAGCTCGTCTCCTGACTTGTTGATTCCTTCTTAATGACTTTGTCTAATTGCATATATCTGAGTGGGACTTCCCTGGTCAGAGAGAAACGTTGCTATCCTATCACTGTACTCTCTTTCTCTCCATGGGCGTAAAATAAATATATTAGAAATACTAATCTGCACAAGTTCTACTTATGCATTACTAAGGAGAGATGGATAAGTTTCTTCAATTATCTTAAGATTGGATTCCTTCTACAGAAGACAAGAGTGTTAGTGTTGGTTCAATAGAGGTCTTTAACCAGTACTTACTCTTCATTTCTCTCAGTGAGCCAGCCCCTGATTGGGCGGGGGGCAGGAGAGTCCCGCCTTTTTGAAGGGCAGCAAGGCAGACAGCCAATGGGTGAGGAGATGGAGAGAGGAGAAGAGAGGGCAGACAGACAGACAGACAGACAGACAGACAGACAGACAGACAGCCAGACAGACAGACAGACAGACAGACAGACAGACAGACAGACAGACAGACAGACAGGTGTTCCAGGAAGACCAGACGCGTGGTGGACGATGAAGAACAGAAGAGGAAGAGAAAGAATGGAAGAGAGGAAAAGACAAGAGAACAGGAGAGGGAGGGATATCATGCACACAGAAAACCAGGAAGGGAAAAGTCAGCTTGTTAGATGAAAGAAAGATGAATGACAAGATGAGGTTGAATGAAAACAGCATTCACACTAGTTCATTTTACTGTTGCTCAATCCTGATGAAGCAAGACTTTGTCAAAGCTTTCACCAAAACTACACTCATACACAAAAACAGTTTCCTCATAGGACTAAAGAGAATACGGACACTTTATTAGGTACCACCTATCAAATACCGTGTAGAACCCTAACCCTAGAACAGAAGTGACTATTCTCCTATGACCTCTGACCTCTCTCAGTTGTCTTCCCCCACAGAACTGCAGTTTTCTGTGAACTCCAGAGACGGTAGTGTGTGAAAATCCGAGGAGGGTTTCTGAGATGCTAGAACCACCACGTCTGGCACCAAACAATCACACCAAGTCCATTCTGATGTTTGGTCGAACAACAACTAAACCTCTTCACCGTTCTACAGTACATTCTTTATATGTTGAGTTGCAGCCACATGGCTGTTTGGAGGAGAAGGCTACAGTATTTGCGTCAACAACGTTCCTAATAACATGCCAAGTACCAATAACCTGTAATAACATGCCAACGAGTGTATACCGTATCTACTGCACCTGGGACAGAGCAAGACGCAGCGAATAGCATCACTAGGGGCCCCGATGTCACTTAGTGCCAGGTAGGGCAGAGGGGCAATTAAGGAAATGGCCAAACACTAAACCCATTCTCAAGGTAACGGAAGCCCCATGGCATGAATTTGTAATAAGTTATTTGCGACGGCAGACTCAGACACATCCATCTCCACCCGGCGAGATAAATGTGTGTCCTGGTAGCACCTGTGTACCAGAGTGGCAAATTAATTTAAAGGCACTGATGCAGAGTTTGAAACGACGGATACTTCCCCCCCGTTAGTGTGATACCAAGAGTGGAGAAGAGAGAGAGGTGGAACCTGAAGGAAGAGAGGGGGAGGAGTGGAGAGAAGAGGCGATCTAGGAGTGGGGAGTTGGAGGAGGTGTGGAGGAAGAGAGGGGGAGGAGAGGAGAGGCGAGGCGAGCTAGGAGTGGGGAGTTGGAGGAGGTGTGGAGGAAGGGAGGGAGAGGGAGAGGAGAGGCGATCTAGGAGTGGGGGAGGAGGAGGAGGTGTGGAGGAAGAGAGGGAGAGGAGAGAAGAGGCGATCTAGGAGTGGGGAGTTGGAGGAGGTGTGGAGGAAGATGGAGAGTTACAGGCTGGAAGAAGAGAAGAATGAGAGAGAGATGGAGGAGAGAAAAAGAGAGAAGGAGAGGGAGACGGCGACGACACACTCACTTCCTGAAGACGACGAGAGGCGTCGCTGGCCGGCGCCGGCGCCCGTGGAGGAGTGATGGTGCGCCGGCGTTTCCGAGGGCAGCGGAGGGGGAGGGGGGGGCGCCGGGGCGGGGCTGCTGCCAGGGAGGGGTGGTGGTGGGGGGGGAGGAGGAGGAGGGGGGGGCGGGGCAGACTCCTCCGTGGTGCCGTTCTCGGGGCTGGGGGCGGGGCTTTCTGCGGGCTCCTCCAATAACACAGACCCCTGGTTGGGTCAGAAAAAAAAAACGTACATTTTAGCCTGACCCCATTCGCTGGAAACAAACTGACCATGGTGAACATAAGTATAAGTACATACAAAAATACCAATAATGCAGCAACAGCCATATACATTTTGGTGATATTGTTGCATTCTGATGTGACCAGAATAGCCCGATGTGACCCCATTCGCTGCAAAGAAGTGACCATTGTGAACATGAGTATACGTATACATAAGAATATCAATAATGCAGCAAGAGCCACATACATGTTGCTGATATTGTTTCATTCTGGTGATATTGTTGCATTCATATGCTGTCTAAATGGCACTGAAAAAGTTACAATCTCTATTTCATCACATTCCAAAGCAGCTCAGATGAAGAAGGAACTGTTGGAATTAATGGTGCATGATATCCAGCCCGTCAGACACGGGCTTGGCCCTCATCACAGCACTAGGGGTGACAGATGTCTGCTGACACTATAACGACAGTACAATGAGACACTTCCCCTTTCTGCCACTGCCGTCTTAAATCAACTCATAAAGACATAACGCCTTGTTGGTTATGATGCAGTTAATAAGGCATGATCTGGGTCTCTCTGGGACCTGAGGGTAACAAGCCATCTGTGTCTGACAATGATCCTCAATTTACCCCCCCGGTCCAACCCCCCCCCCCCAGTCCACCCCCCGCCAGACCGACACACTCCACAAGCGTGCAATAACCACGCCAGCTGCTAACAAGTTAATGGACCGTGTCCTTTAACCCCTAGCCCCCTCCCCCTTTTTGGACGCGTGCTCGTCATAGTCACCCCCTTCCCGCATTCAACCCCCCTTCACATAGGGGTGGGGCTCAGGGGGGGCGGTGACCAGAAGGGGTCCCGTGTAGCACGCGCTGCTCTTGATTAGCCGGGCGGCGCGTAGCGCCATCTGCTCGGGACAGGGCTCCTCTGGGACAGTTAGACACCCCCACAGAGGGAGGGCCTCCTAATTGGCTCAATGAGGATTATACCCCGCCTTTAAACGCCCCCCTGCCGATACCCGTGAGATTACATGGGCTACACTTCCCCAGGGACGCCGACTAGACCTGCAGCATGTGTGTGTATTCATGGAAACTATTCCATTCCATTCCATTCCATTCCATTACAGTCATTTAGCAGACGCTTTTATCGAAAATAACTAACAATAATTGCATTTAACGTAGGAAAAGCCAATGTACTACTACTGGCCAGAACTCACAAGTGCATCTCCTTTCTAAAACAAGTGACTAAGAGCATAATCTAGTGCTAAAGGCTGAACTATTCCACAATGTTTCAATACAGTTCCATAATCAGTATGGTAAATAGCCCACTAGTAAGACAGGATAATACAAATAATAAGGATAAAATTCTTACACTTTTTAAACATTTTTGAGGATATCGACTGAATACCAAGTAAAATGCATTAGAGAGCCTCCAGTTTATACAAAGCCAAGTTGACGATTACAATTTTCTGTAAAAGTTCATCTACTTTTTTGTTTAATTGCACAAAGTTGATTTATTTTCATTGTACAGTATTTGGTGGCGAGTTTGCAGAACTGAGAGTGCCTCCCGTGCTGACGGAGATGAGGGTGCACTCAAGGACCCGCGTGATTATATAACTCACTAAGAGAGACTGGTCAACACTGCCATCTCTGGTGACCACAGCGCCACGCCCAGGTCAAAATGAGGCATGACTCTTCCCATAAAATACGGTTTGGAAAATGTATCCAAGCCCGTTAGACTGTCTGTTCATCCTCATTTTATAATCCAATATTTGAATAAAATCTTAAAGTTCAATCAATAAAGGCTCAATCAATGTCAGTTGATCAAGACTATCGTTCAATTAAATATAGCAGGGCGCACGCTTAAGGACAGGTGACAGAGTCAGGTTGGATGGGGAGTCATGGGTTGGATGGGGAGTCATGGGTTGGATGGTGAGTCATGGGGGTTAAGCAGAGTCAGGTTGGATGGTGAGTCATGGGTTGGATGGTGAGTCATGGATTGGATGGGGAGTCATGGGTTGGATGGTGAGTCATGGTGGCTGAGCAGAGTCAGGTTGGATGGTGAGTCATGGGTTGGATGGGGAGTCATGGGGGTTGAGCAGAGTCAGGTTGGATGGGGAGTCATGAGGTTATCAGACCTCAGCTGAGTTTCATGTTTTCTAGACGGTGTTGGGCTCAGGACTACTCTGATCACTACAGTCCCGTTTGTGCCGATGCACCCTAGGAAGCATGACTACTAGGCCTACTACTCCTACTCCTACTTAATCATCAAAAGCTTGACAATCCTCCAACGCTAGCCTGGCTCCAACCCCTGAATCACACGCCCAGTTGAATTTTCAAAATGGGATACAGGGTCCAGAAAAGCTATGATGCGCTGTCAAATGCTGTGATTGGTTAGGGGGGTGAACTAATCGCTGAGGACTCCCTCTTCGGCAATACCCATCTCAAAATGGCTGTTCAGACTGAATAATGACGTGAAACAAAATGGCGATTCAGTCCGAGTGTCAGGATAATCTAACGCTGGACTGCAGGTCAACTCTGCACCGTTCTGTAAGTAGCATGACTGTACTGGACTGTACTAGCCATAAAAGGGATATAATGGATTAGTGACTAGGGGAGGGTTTATCATAAGAAGGAATAACAGGTGTTATTCAAGCTCTTTGATGAGAGAGGAGACGTGGTCATGCTTACGTCGTCGTTGGGCGCCATGCTGCTGCTCCCACGGCGGTCCGTGGCGTCGCTACCGAGGGCCTTGTAGTAGTCCCCAGTGCTGGGCTGCTTGCTGAAGCTTCGGGACTTCCTGTTGGAGTCGACTCGCCGCAGTCTGTCGTGGTTCCCACCCGCGTTCAGTTGCTGGGTACGAGGAGAAAGAGGAGTGGTAATCACCAAACAATACCTATGTTATGTCTGCTTTGGGTGTGTTTCTTCTGTCTGTGTTGGTTGTTTTTGTCTGGTTTCCTCAGTTGTTGTTTTTACCTCCATCCCAGCGATAGCGCAGGTGGAGAAGTAATGTTTTCTGTGGTGTTTTTTTATTGGTTTGTTCGTTGTTTATTTGTTAGCAGGATTACGCAAAAACTAACAGACCAATTTTCATGAAACTCATGGGTCAACTTAGAACCCATTACATTTTTGAGTGGGTCCGAATAATGGGGCGGACCCATGAATTAAAACAGAACTTTGAGCGAAGCCAGCGGGGGGCTGGGGGGCGCTAGAGACACAGGATTTGGACGGGGGCAGGAGGGGGGGGCAACCGCCCATTCACCTCTATTAATTCTATTCAAAGTAGCTGATTTCCTAATTTAAAATGATAATATAAGTATGTAACAGTGAATCATACTAAAAGTACTCATATGAAATAGAAGATAATTTAACATCTAGTTCTCTCCACAAAAGATAGATATTTTATTTAGCCAACCTTTTGCCGTCATTATCAGGGTTGTGAAAAATGTTCCGTTATCTGTTAATTCTTTGGTAACCAGATCGAACCACCCATGTGACCTGAGTGGAACGCTGCTTTATTTCCTCAATACAGGAACAAAAAGGCTTTTCTTTGCCTCCACTGAAACGTCACCATTCATGTTGCATAAAGCCTCAGGGGTTACCGAGAGTAAGAATTCACATGCGGTTCTTGTTCATGGTAAAGGAGCCCCTTACTGCGGGTCAAAGGTCGGTAACATGGCCCCTTTGTTCCAACTGCTCTCGCTTTCCTGCTCAGAGCTTCACCTCAGTGACCTGTGTGACAAGCCAAGGACAAAGCCTGGAGAGTTGAGTCCCTACCTGAGGTCATCAGACACTTTATCCAGGTGTACATGACACGGCCGTGTCCATGTTTCATAAAGAACAAAGGACAATATACAGCCTTTTCCTCTTGATTTCCATCTTGTGTACCATTCTGTGTTGCATCCTGTGTACGAAGCATGTGTCTTGTAGTGTCATTTCCCTAATGCAAAAAGACAGCATTTGCATTGAGACCCGCCCGGAGACACAGAGATGTCCTTTCCTTGATCTTCGTTGGTTATTGCCAGCTTGCAAGTTTTTGTTAAAGTACACATACAAAGGCTTGCACAGTAATCTCACATTTGAAAAATTGTACAGCATGAGACATGGTTCAAGGTGTCACAAGGTGACTAGAAAATGTGTGTCAAATCTGTAGTTTAAGCACATCGCTTAAGACCAAGTACACTTGAAATAAGTGTCAAATGATGCTTCCTAATCACCTCCAGATAATACACTGAGACAAGCACTTGATTACTTCATTGTCTGTTCTTATTATTCCTTTCGCAGGCAAACTGTCTCGTGCTAAACCAAAGTGTGCCAGAGTGTGCTAAACCAAAGTGTGCCATGGTGTGCTAAACCAAAGTGTGCCAGGGTGTGCTAAACCAAAGTGTGCCAGAGTGTCATGCTAAACCAAAGTGTGCCAGAGTGTGCTAAACCAAAGTGTGCCAGGGTGTGCTAAACCAAAGTGTGCCAGGGTGTGCTAAACCAAAGTGTGCCAGGGTGTGCTAAACCAAAGTGTGCCAGGGTGTGCTAAACCAAAGTGTGCCAGGGCGTGCTAAACCAAAGTGTGCCAGGGTGTGCTAAACCAAAGTGTGCCAGGTTGTGCTAAACCAAAGTGTGCCAGGGTGTGCTAAACCAAAGTGTGCCAGGGTGTCATGCTAAAGTGTGCCAGAGTGTACTAAACCAAAGTGTGCCAGGGTGTGCTAAACCAAAGTGTTCCAGGGTGTGCTAAACCAAAGTGTGCCGGGGTGTCGTGCTAAAGTGTGCCAGGGTGTGCTAAACCAAAGTGTGCCAGGGTGTGCTAAACCAAAGTGTTCCAGGGTGTGCTAAACCAAAGTGTGCCAGGGTGTCATGCTAAAGTGTGCCAGAGTGTACTAAACCAAAGTGTGCCAGGGTGTGCTAAACCAAAGTGTTCCAGGGTGTGCTAAACCAAAGTGTGCCAGGGTGTCATGCTAAAGTGTGCCAGAGTGTACTAAACCAAAGTGTGCCAGGGTGTGCTAAACCAAAGTGTGCCAGGGTGTGCTAAACCAAAGTGTTCCAGGGTGTGCTAAACCAAAGTGTGCCAGAGTGTAATTTACATCCAAATCCCTTTCATTTCCTCTCAAGAGACGCAGACAAAAGCTTCAGACAACCAGCAGATGTCTAAAACCCGACACAATGTAAAAACAAGAGGCAAAAACAACTGGCATGTTAGTCCACAAAGACCCTGACCTCTCTCCCTTTGTATGGCCATGTTCTGTGGCCTTATCTGTGTGTTTGAGTAGTTGACTCATGTCTGCGGTCCCAGATAGGGCCCCAGGGCCGGGGGCCCGCTGGGTGGGGGGTAACGTGAGCAGGGCTCCGCTACAGATGGTCTGATTGTCCTCCACTGGGGAGCTGAGGACTACAATAGCCATCAGGGTGGTTTACAAAGCACCATTCAAACACAACCGCAATCAACCCATTCATTTGGTTTTGGACGTACAGTCATATCACCGTGCGGTTATGACTGGCTTACATAAATGCTTTTACACATCACACAATGCCTGTGTATGGCTGGAGTCGCTGAAAACGAGTGCCTCGTTTTAAAATAAGTAGATTAAAAAGAAACTCCAATTATAGATATCCACTGATTTAAAAAATATACCATAAAGAAAACTACATACTGTAAGTGCTATAGCTGGTACTAAAAACAACGTCTAAAATTATTCCAGAACTCAAGCCTTTAACTTAGTAAAAAGGTTTAAACCAATACAGAGATGCATCATATCTAAATGATCAGATGATGTCAAATCTACACCGATTGTAAGATGCAACAAATACAGAAATAGCTACGGTACATACTCTACAGAAGAGCACCAGCCGTATGTAAGACACAACCATTCAAACAGTCATATCAACCATTCAAACAGAGTCATATCAACCATTCAAACAGAGTCATATCAACCATTCATTGTCATATCAACCATTCAAACATTCATATCAACCATTCAAACAGAGTCATATCAACCATTCAAACAGTCATATCAACCATTCAAACATTCATATCAACCATTCAAACAGAGTCATATCAACCATTCAAACAGTCATATCAACCATTCAAACAGAGTCATATCAACCATTCAAACATTCATATCAACCATTCAAACAGAGTCATATCAACCATTCAAACAGAGTCATATCAATCATTCAAACAGTCATATCAACCATTCAAACAGAGTCATATCAACCATTCAAACAGTCATATCAACCATTCAAACAGAGTCATATCAACCATTCAAACAGAGTCATATCAACCATTCAAACAGAGTCTTATCAACCTTTCCAGGCTCCCTAGTGCAGCACAAGCCGCTAGGATCCCATCAACACCCACCAGGTCGCTCAAAATATCCCCCCAGACATCCCCGCTCTCTCCCAGCTGAGCCTTACCCTCAACGCTCTCCTCACACCGTCCTCGTTGGTCCTGACCGATCCTCACAGAGAGAGCAGCACGGTGCGCGGAGAGAGCAGCGGTCATCAGATCCCCGTGTTGCCCGCGCTACGAGTGTCACTGTACCTGCCCTCTCACTTTACGCACAGGCCTCATCAATAACGCACACACCTACCCCACCGCGGCAACGGTGACATCACCGCCGGCCCGCCAACCAACCGCAGCGCAGCTGCACACGCCCAGGTGGCTCTTATGCAAAGCGGCCGGGCAAAGGACCCAAAATGGCTGCCCACGCTCGAATCACGCAGGTTCGTGGATTCGATATTCCTCGTAACGGTTATAAATATCCTCCTGCGTTACAGGCCTGTACTAGTTTGTTGATGGTTTTGGGCTGGTTCCAAACTGGCCACAGTGTACTCGAAGGTAAACCCAAGTCATTTGAATGACTTGTGGACACACAAAGGACATGGCCTGCCACTAAACAAACACAGACAAAAGAGATGGGGGTTGTAATTCAAGAAAGCCACACAGCTGACCACGAGTGATACAGTTCCAGCACTTTCTAAAGACACCTACAGATCACCAGATACTATTTTGCCTTGAACAGCTGTGTTTACAGTAACAGGAGTTATTTTTCGAACAAGCTACTGTAGCTAGTTAAATTGAATCGTGTTGTGTGTCTACTATCAAAATTACTAAAACAAATAATGATGTATGATGACAAGTCCTGCAAACAAAAACGACAGCAAGCACATCCTCAGGGAAGCAAAAGATCATACTTATATAGACTGAGCACACTGGTGCGATTGGTAGATCAGATTAGCATTTTCCCAGCATGCAGTTTCCATGCTTTGGCGTCAGTATAGCGCCCAGGGAAGATCGTTACCTCCGCCCCTGCGACAGTGTAACTACTGGACCGATTTTCACGAAACTCTGTAGAGGGGTGAAGCATGGTCCAACTTAGAACCCATTACATTTTGGTGCAGATCCGAAGCACAGGTCGGGTTCCACGAGCCACCCATTCACCTCCATTCACTTTTTGAAAAAAACGACCAGCTTTTCATGACACTCGGTGGAGGGGTGTAGCAGGGGCCCATTCAGAACCCATTCATTCAAAAGCGCTCAGGGGCGGAGGTCTGTGCTCTCTGAGCACCATTCCTAGTTTTTCTCCGTGTCTGTAGCGCACAGCCATATTTATTCCACGCTTTCTCCTCTCCTTCTTCAAACACAATTAAGAAGATCTTGTGTGTGTGTGTGTGTGTGTGTGTGTGTGTGTGTGTGTGTGTGTGTGGTGTGTGCGTGTGTGTTGCGAGGGTAGGGAAGGGAAGCCAGGGATGCGTTTAATTGTTAATGAGGGTGCGTCCGGGTCCTGTCACCTGGGTGCTATATCAGGGGGATGGACACCAATTAACCCCCCCGCCCCCCCCCACCAGGGGCACAGACACTCAGACCATGGCAGCTCACCTCGCCATGGAAACGCACCATGGCAACATGGTTAGAATGCACAGGCACAATAGTTTCTTAGCATAACATAGCTACTGTATATGGCCATACGTTTTGATCCAAAGGTATTTCATCTTACAGTAAATAAGCTACATCTACTGCTAATTTTTCATTTCGTTGTACCTTGGCACAATGACAATAAATGCATTCTATTCTATT
>NC_140236.1:2111939-2146939 GCF_949987555.1 Borostomias antarcticus
ATTTAGGAAACTACCGGCCATCTACATGAAAACAAACCCAGATCGCCAGACACAAGACACTCCCCCCTCTGACCAGTACCAGATGTGCAAACATGAATTTGAATGTGGCGAGCAGATACGAGCACCGCGTTGACATTTCTCCGCGCGCGGACGCGGCCCGAACAGACCCCACCTCTAGCTCGCCGTTCTCGGCGGCGTCGTGCAGCGGCGTGCCGTTCCAGCTGTCCGTGGCGATCTCCCCGCCGTGTAGAAGCAGCCAGCTGAGCACCTTGGCGTGGCCGCGGCTGGCGGCGAAGTGCATGGCGGTGGCGCCGTCGGCGTCCCGGTCCGCCAGGCTCATCTCCGTGAAGCTCATCTGCGGGAGGGAGAGAGAGAAGCAAAGATATGGACCTGCCAGGTGTCACGGCTGTCTTTACCAGTTGACCTGGGACTGTTATTAAGGCTACAAAATGGAAGAAGAAGAAGAAGAAGAAGAAGAAGAAGAAGAAGAAGAAGAAGAAGAAGAAGAAGAAGAAGAAGAAGAAGAAGAAGAAGAAGAAGAGGAAGAAGAAGAAGAAGAAGAAGAAGAAGAAGAAGAAGAAGAAGAAGAATTGGAAGAAGAAGAATTGGAAGAAGAAGAATAGGAAGAAGTAGAACAAGAAGAAAAAGAACAACAACTAAACTGCATGAGATCGGGGCAAAACTTGTCTATCTGGGAAAAGGATGGGAATGGAATCCGTAAAGGAAGGATTGTCGTTGTCCGTCAAACAGATGGTTCCCATAAAGACTGAATTAGATTTGACGGATCCGGTTAAACACAACCAACCAGTGTGGCTGGGGAGGCCTAATGCAAACATAGTGTAGATCAGGGGTTCTCAACCTTTTGTAACTTAAGGCCCACTTTTGATCGGTCAAAAAATTCTGAGGACCACCTTCCCAAATACATGAGATCCGTGGGAACGTTCGCTAGCGACTCAACACCAACGGATGTGACTGGCGTGGTGATATTCAAACGCAACCGGTCATTGATATTATAAATTTTAACTTGACATATTTTATTTATATGTGAATTCTTGAGTACAGTTAGATATAAAATTCCCAAATTCCCAAACTTTATTTTATTTTTTTCTAACCATTTGGCAGTAGGCTACCACTGCCTCCCACTGGATGGCGCTCCGCGGACCATGAGCAAACGCCATGTGATACCACTGATAACCTAAAGCTTTGCAAAGTGTAAGTTAAAAAAAAAATCATGATTTGTGAAACAATTATCCCGGCGTCGAAGGGCTTATGAAAGCTTTCAAGTCTGTTAGTAACTCTGACTCTAATCCTTCGGGTTATAGACTGGGATCCTTCGGGTTATAGACTGGGATCCTTCGGGTTATAGACTGGGATCCTTCGGGTTATAGACTGAGATCCTTCAGGTTATAGACTGGGATCCTTCGGGTTATAGACTGAGATCCTTCGGGTTATAGACTGGGATCCTTCGGGTTATAGACTGGGATCCTTCGGGTTATAGACTGGGATCCTTCGGGTTATAGACTGGGATCCTTCGGGTTATAGACTGGGATCCTTCGGGTTATAGACTGAGATCCTTCGGGTTATAGACTGGGATCTTTCGGGTTATAGACTGGGATCCTTCGGGTTATAGACTGGGATCCTTCAGGTTATAGACTGGGATCCTTCAGGTTATAGACTGGGATCCTTCGGGTTATAGACTGGGATCCTTCGGGTTATAGACTGGGATCCTTCGGGTTATAGACTGAGATCCTTCAGGTTATAGACTGGGATCCTTCGGGTTATAGACTGGGATCCTTCGGGTTCTAGACTGGGATCCTTCGGGTTCTAGACTGGGATCCTTCGGGTTCTAGACTGGGATCCTTCGGGTTATAGACTGCGATCCTTCAGGTTATAGACTGGGATCCTTCTGGGTTATAGACTGGGATCCTTCGGGTTATAGACTGGGATCCTTCAGGTTATAGACTGGGATCCTTCGGGTTATAGACTGGGATCCTTCGGGTTATAGACTGGGATCCTTCGGGTTATAGACTGGGATCCTTCGGGTTATAGACTGGGATCCTTCAGGTTATAGACTGGGATCCTTCGGGTTATAGACTGGGATCCTTCGGGTTATAGACTGGGATCCTTCAGGTTATAGACTGGGATCTTTCGGGTTATAGATTCCCTTGGACTTACCAGCCAGACGATGACCGTATTATGACCCATCTGGGCTGCGGCGTGCAGCGGCGTCATGCCGTCGTTGGCCCTGATGCTCGGGTTCGACCCACAGTCCTTCACCAGGTACTGGACCACCTCCAGGTGGCCCTCCTGGCAGGCCAGGTACAAGGGCGTGGCACCATTCTTGGTTTGAGCGTTGACAACACTGTGGAGAAGGAGGAGGAACATCAGAAAGGGTGTTTTGATTAGCAGCTTGCTGCGCTGGGCATACTCCAGTGCCCTTCACTCCCATTGGCCGAAAGCCCCTGGCCCCTCCTCGTCTGGCAAAGCCCGCCCAATGGCAGTCTCCCCCTGGACCGCCAGGTCCCACTGGTCACAGAGGGAGGTCAAAGAGAGAACACATGCTTCCTCTCTAAATCCCATAAGGCCTTGCTTTATTTGGACACTGACTGACAAGTGAGCAATGAGTCCCATAAGAGGATTAACCCTCTAGTGGTTTCCTGGTGCAGACTCTGCTGTGGTTAACCAAGCATCAACAACGAGCAAGTGTGACTGCCCAGACGTCTGTGTGTGTGGGGGGGGGGGGGGTGGAGTGGGGAGTTGCACAAGGAGGTCAGAGGGGCCGTTTCTATCAAAGCCAACATGAACCCATCTTGTTTGTCTCATGGGATTAAAAAGGCAGAGTTAGAACCAAAGCCAAAAAGCTGACCTGGCCAAGGTCCTATTAAAGCTACAATTGTGAAAACATAATTCTAAGCCCCCTTGGTTTATTTAAAAATATCTCATTGGTTTATTTAAAGAGGTCTAACACCCAGATCCTAGAAAGCTTCTGGTTGTGTTGGCTCCTCCTCTAGCTAGACACTGACACACCTATCTCAACAAACAACCAATCATACTGCGGCCTTGAACAGGTCATTTCCTGCTGAATGTAAACAAACTTGTCTTTTGGCATCTTGTGCACATGGGTTAAAAACAGGGTTAAAAACAGTAAAAAACAAATCATCCTAAGGACACGTAGGAAACGTATAAATATGATAAATATTTCAATACAGGAAGGGGACCTCATGTGTAGCTCTGTCATCAGGAAGTGGGCGGACGGATGAATCATTCATGAGTGAAACCTAAGAGGAACGGAGCTCCTCTACGCACCAGGGTCTGCCGAGAGGCCCGACATTTGTTTAGGAAAAACAGTCTAGTGTGATAACATTCATAACGCATCCGCAAAAACACATCCTCCAAAGTCCACACCATGCATGTCTGTGTTATGAACGAGGGCTCCACTGGAACTCTCCAAAACATACAAGCACAGACGTTGGCACTTTCCATTAAGGAAGTGCATTTCGCGCACAGGTGTAGGTTTCAAAGGGCTTCAACAAAGAGGCTATTCTTGTACGCGAGTAGAAATAAAGTACAACATCAGTTGATACCTCAGTCCTCGAAGACACCAGCGTGAACTCTACACAATGATGGAGCAACACGGTGCAGTGGTGTGAGCGTTCAAGGTTGCTGGCTCATCCTCAATTAGTGAAATTGCCCAACTATGTGTTATTATGGTCTGTCTGCTGTCCCCAGCTCACCCCTCTCGCCGTCCACGGCAACAAAGACAAAGCAAAGTAATTGACGTTGTCACACTAATGGGCTCCTTGCCTAATAAAAGCTCATTACGGTCTCAATAGCTTTTCCCGTCTAAATAATTAAGAGCCTTGGATAGGAAAAATTTGTCTACATACAGTAGTATTAATGCAGAACGGAGAAATTATTTGGTTTCTTTGTACCAGGGGCGGCTGTAGCTCAGTTGGTAGAGCGCGTCGTTCAGTGATCGAAGGGTCAGTGGTTCGAATCCCAGCTCCGACTGTCCACATGTCGAAGTGTCCTTGAGCAAGACACCTAACCCCAAATTGTTCCCAATGAGCAGGTTACCGCCTTGCATGGCAGCTACCGCCATGTGTGTGTGAATGGGTGAATGAGAGGCCATTGTAAAGCGCTTTGAGTGCCGCTAAGGTGGAAAAGCGCTATATACTGTAAGTGCAGTTCATTTACCATTTACCAACCCTAAAACAAAGCGTCGAGCATCATGTGGTGAGAGAATCACCACACAACGAGAAGACAAACAGACAAAGATGTTGAGGAATACCTGGAGAGAGGTGGGAGATGCAAGTCATCAAGTATAGAGTTTGGATAAATGCAACTTGATTTGACTCACGCTTTGGGAACGACTGGATGGGCTATCGCACGTGACCGTGAGCGAATGTTACTGAAGTGTGCCGTAGAAATGGGACGTGGGAAAAGTGAGGTCATCGGGCTAATCCACGCCCTCGGGCTCCAGACTCAGAGCCTTGTTTACCACGAAACGCACCCTCTGGGAAGCATGGTAAGAGAGGAGAATGTCTCAGGGTTTTCACCGCCCCTGGTTGTAACCTCTCTGTCTTAACCTCGTGCCACAATTAAGCCCGGGCCAAAGCTTTTAATCTGCGCTAATTGATTGCATAACCCCTTTCTTTCCATCTGTGTCAATCTCACAGTTTTGTCACATTTTCACTGGCAGCTCATTCATACGACCTTTTGTGTACTGACACTACCTAGAGTGATGACACAACACATTCTCCTGTTTGCTATGGCTCAACAGGACAAGAGGGAACAATTCTCTGATTCTGAGCCGGGCCATAAATTTGGTAGGCATTGTTTAAAATGGCGTTAGTCCAGAACTGCGCCCGTCTCTCTGTGTTCACAGTGAAAGATGGCACGTCAGGGACAGCTGAAGAGATCGCATGTTCATGGTAGATAAGTCCTCGGCACTTTTGGCTTAATTCAACAGGGAAGAGCCTGTTGAGCGCAGAAAGATGGCCGCCACACTGTACAGTATGACAGGAAGTTGACTGTTACGTGTGTTAACTGTAACAATTTTGCCTTTATGCAATTTATAATAATACACAACATCTTTCAGAGTGTGACAATGCCAATTCAGCTACATATGCATGAGTATGTATATATACGAGTATGAGTATGTATATATGCCTTGACATCATCTTGCATAAGTTAACAGTGTGAAAAATGGCTGAGCCCATCCTGAATATCACAGTTTGATAATGTGCACGAAAGAAACGAGGGATGTGTTCTTTAAGGCCAATTTATACTTTGTCGTTCGACATTTTTGAAAGTGTCGACAGACAGAAATGACGTCACTGTCCATGCTTTTTTGCGTCGGACAGGGGTGTCTTGCACCTACCGAACTTTCTAATGTCGCAGACGCGGTCACTTTCGTCGCACAGCTGTGATTGGATAGCTAGATAGAAGGCACGTTCGTTGCCATGGATCAATCAGCCACGCGT
Source organism: Borostomias antarcticus (assembly GCF_949987555.1). Classification (NCBI taxonomy): domain Eukaryota; kingdom Metazoa; phylum Chordata; class Actinopteri; order Stomiiformes; family Stomiidae; genus Borostomias; species Borostomias antarcticus. Next base: position 2,117,426 of record NC_140236.1, read on the forward strand.
CTGCAAGTTACCATGGAGGTGATCAAACACGTCACTGAAGTATAAATGCTAAATGTCAGTCAACATTTATTTTCTGTTGATAGACATTTGTCATATGACACTTGTCTAGTGAGTATAAATTGGACTTTACGCTTTCCCCTCAGCATATGAGTGTGTATCGTGGGCAATCGTGAACCAAATACCTTCTCAAATAATTCCAAATACTATCTGTCTTGATTGAGCTTGCCCAATGCATAAAACCAGTGGAACACGATTTGATCCAGGACTCCTTATGGGCAAAATAACACAATCAGATAATAACAATCCAATTACCTCAGAGAACTATGTGATACAAAATGTTCATGTTGTGTGATAAACCTTGACACAAGAAAGCTATCTCCCCCAGCAAAGGCCTTGGCTAGACAATGCAGGAGGCCACTAGAAAGCAGACCCTCTGTTCGTCCGCATTCGTTTCCCTCATTAGCTTATCGCTGGTTAGCGTTAGCGCTACTGTGAGTCTCCTTGGAGACGGTGGTAAATGGCATGGGTGGGTGGGAGGGAGGGGAGGAGTGAACGGGACAATGCTATCAGGCGCTACCATGTCTGTGGGGCCGATTAAACTTTCAGTAGCTGGGTAGCACCTGGTCAACAGTGGAGTCCCTGCTAGCCCGTGACGGAAGCTAGCGGCTCTGGCTACATGTAGCTCCTCAAGCACTGAAGGAAATCGAACGCAAAATACCACAGGCAAACACACTCTGCTATTAAACTTGATATCAGTGTCACAGACCACTTACAAACTGACTTATCTATATTACTATGACAGCAACCAATACGTACATGTCTTGGCTGATGGTTCCAGTACACAAGACGCACTGAACATCCTAGATGTCCCCAATAGTTCGATTTAATTTTATTCCTTTACAGCTCTAGTTGTCATCATCGTAGGTTCCACTTCTTATCTGGAATAGGATATGGCTCTATTAACGTCTCTAGATGTTAAGCAAACAACATGGTCTACCTTTACCCTCTCCTACATGGAACGTCTTCCTTGCAGTCTTTTTGATATCGTTACCTCCCTCTAGTATCTGGAGAGTTATTTATTTATAACTCAAAGACTGTTAAAATTGGCTTGTACAGGTTATTCAAAGAGAGAGAGAGAGAGAGAGAGAGAGAGAGAAAGAGAGAAAGAGAGAGAGAAAGAGAGAGAGAGAGTTCAAATGGGATTGTACAGGTTACTCAAGGAGAGAGGGAGAGATAGAGAGAGAGAGAGAGAGAGAGAGAGAGAGGGAGAGAGAGAGAGAGAAAAGAGAGAGAGAGAGAGAAAGAAAGAGAGAGAGAGTTCAAATGGGACTGTACAGGTTATGAAACTGCCCTCCAACTTGAGCATTTCCCATTAACGACCTATGACCTTCTGACTGTGAGAGGGGCCTCCCTCACAGGGCCCATTCAGCGCTGTTAACGGCCTCTGGCCTGCGTCCATAACGAGCATAGGGGCCACATGGCTCAGTGTTATCTCTGAGAGACACGGGGGCCTCTGGAGCAGCTCATGGCTCAGTGTTATTTCTGAGAGACACGCCGTTACACCCCGCTAGCCGTGGCGATATCCGTGATATCCCCCGGCTTCTTGTTCCATAATGCTTTTATACAACGGTTGCCACATTTATCCGTCAATATTTCAAAAAGAAAGACAATACGAACTTTAAAATGTATTTTTAATGGAACTATTTGTTAATCATTTGCGGATACTTCCGCTGAAAAAGGAAACGTTGCCAGGCAACGACAATGCTTCAGCACATCTTTGTAAACATTGATCTGGACACTGCCACGGCTACTGATAAGAGGTGGATTGATATTAAAAGATGTGCGATCATTTCAATTTTACCGTGGGGCCATCGTGGTTATCGCCACGGCTGGAATGCAAACTGACCAATAGAGACAATGGACCGGATCTATACCGTTGTATAATAACTCAATAACAAGCCCTATAACGTTTAAAAGGCTAAAAGCCCTAGAAGACATATAGCTCTCATAGGCTTCAAGGCCAATACGACTATAACGGTGTGAACGGCCTAAAAGGCCTTTCTTGGACCCCTTCACTGCAGCTATATTCTATCACGGATCCAGCAGAAACCTTAAAAACACACCACTCACAAGAAAATGTCTGACTGTAATATTACATTATTGTTGTCATATCAGCGTGACACCTATTTCACATGAATGGCATCTGTTCAGGGTGCATCTACCACTACTGTATACCAAGCCCTACCAAGCCCTACTAACCCTAACCCTAAACCCCAAGATCCCTGAGGTCCTCTGGTGCCGAACTTCTCACAGTCCCAGCAGCCAGGACGAAGAGGCATGGAGAGGCAGTCCCAGCAGCCAGGACGAAGAGGCATGGAGAGGCAGTCTTCTGCCACTATGCCCCCAGACTGGGGAACACTCTGCCAGAGAGCCTCAGATTGACTGAGACCCTGGAGACGTTCAAGCGAGACCTCAAAACGTATCTATTTAATCTCGCCTTTTAAACACCTCGCTGTATTGTCTTGTTGTTTTGATCTGTCTGTTATTGTTTCATGTCGTGTTTCTGTAAAGCACATCGCGTTGCAATCTGCAGGAAATGTGCTATATAAATAAAGTATTGATTGATTGATTGATCTACTATCTGAGGTAGCTTACTTTGGACAATACCCCAGCAGCACTCTGAGGGAGGGGAGGTCGCCCTTGGCAGCAGCGTAGTGGACCGGAAGGGCCCCGGTGTCCGTGGCAACTCCAGGGTCCGCCTCCCCGCTCTTCAGCAGCCAATCGGTGATCTCGTGATGGCTGAAGCGGGACGCGAGGTGGAGAACGGTGGCTCCGGAACTATCCCTGCCCTGTGAGAGAGGAAAGACGTGGACGATATTAGGGATGTTTTCAAGTCTGAGACTGTGACTGTGACAGCGCCTCATTGGATATTCATGATACCTTATCCTTGTGTGTTATATTAGCCTACTTCAATATTCAGCCTCACGAGAACACACTAAAGACTAGGGCTGGGTTTAAAAAATCCATTCATCGATTCTGAATCAATTCTGAATCGATTCATGAATCCCAAAATCGATCTTTTATTTAATGAATGAATGAATAAATGAAGGTATGAATAGTTCATTAATTCATTCAATGATTCATTCATTCATTTTTGGAAATCAGTATCGATACCCAGCCCTAGTATTGATGTGTTGCATAACTTGGCAGTCATGTAATTAAGGTTACAGCTTAAAAAAAACAGGTTTTAGTAACACTAACCGAATCGATATTGTATCGAATCGAATTGAATCGTGATAATCGATTCTGAACCTTGTGAATCGGAATCGAATCGATTCTTGAAATTCGACTCGATACCCAGCCCTACTAAAGACTACACAAAGTTTGGTCAAGGCAGAACCAACATGATAGAAAGATCTAATTGTCCATAAATATAATTTACTGTACACAGAAGTTCAGAACAGAAGAAATAACTTGTGGAAAAAGTCTATATAGTGTCACCTATGGTGCTATAAGTGGATTACATAGTGCGGGTGCTCAACTAAAAACTGTACACCACAAAAAAATCCAAGAAGGCACTTAGGACCAATGATTATCCCACCACTGCCACTGATAAACCATGATGAGGGAACTCCTATGAGCAGGACACACTCCCAGAATCCTCTGCACCCAGTACACCACAAAAGACCAGACTGAATACCGGCGGTTAAAACCCCAAAGCAAGTATTGTAACCTCTAGCAACCTCTTTGACAAAACAAGCACAGCAATATGAGAGACTAATTGGAAACCCACACAGACCACCCACTTGGCCAACCTTATCAATATAGATAACATTATTAATGGTAACAGAGATGTTTACTAATGTCAGCCAATTCACTTCTCTCTTATCACTGCCAAGGGCATGACATGCTCTTTGTTGTGTGTGTATGCTCTTACAGCCACTCAGGCTAGAGGCTGATGCTGAAGATAAGTGATTGTAGTGACGGCTCTCGTTGCTGTACCCCTAATACGGGCACATTATGTGGCTCCTAGATCCATGAGGTCAGCCTGACCAATGGTAACCTCCAAGCATCAAAAACTGATGCTTAAGGAAGTTACTCTTCCCAGCGTTCAATTCTTCTCCCTCAAAGCCTGTGAGGGGGGGTCACTTTCTCCTGGTTTGAAATAATGCTTCAATTAAGAGTGGAGGGGGGTAGAGAGAGCGAGAGAGAGAGAGAGAGAGAGAGAGAGAGAGAAGAAGAAGAAGAATGTATTTATTTGTCTCCCAAGGGAGAAATTTGTCTTGGGCATACAAGGGTCCAAGACAAATTTCTCCCTTGGGAGAGAGAGAGAGAGAGAGAGAGAGAGAGAGAGAGAGAGAGAGAGAGAGAGAGACAGATTGAAGTCAGTATTGTATCTATCTCTACTAACTTCTTTTAATAACACTCAAGTAAGTGTAGCCTACTTGTCTCAGTCACATCACTCAAATAAAGTATGACTATATACAGTACACTGTATAGTACCTTGAACTCAAATGAAGTATTATGTGAATCCTTCACCCCTCCAATTCTAAACTTTATCATACTAACGTTCCATCGTGCTCCCTCTCATGTTATATCATCATTAGAGGAGACTAATTGTGAGATTACTGCAAAGGCAGTGTAACCAGATCTCATGGCAACATGCATTGACGTTAGAATACATATACTGTAAAATGTGCTATAGAAAACCGTTTCATAACAGAAGAACCCTTAGGAAAACAGTTAGAATCACTTTCAGTTCCCTAAGGTGCTGTTTGGAATCCTAAAGGGTTCTTTTTGACTGGAAAAGGGTTCTATATTGAAACTTTTTAAGAGGGGGTGTCTCTTGCAACAAATGGTTCTATATACTGTAACACCATTTGCTCAGTGATTATACCAAAATGTCTTGCAAGACAACAGGCTTCCATTGCACCTACTGTAGTTTATGTTAATGACAATGTAAGTAGCCTACCTTTCACCTACTAAGTGAAATTACAGACAGTTGAAACTTAAATCTGAAGAGTCAAAGCTTGGTCAGAACTACTGATATTAGGCTTCCCTTTAACCTGAAACAAATATCTGTTGATATCAAATAAAATACCAGTACTTACTCAGCCACTCAGCAAATTTAAACTTGAACCCCCAGTCTCAGTTAATCAAATTATGAGACTTATTACCTTGAAACTGGCAATATCACTCTCTTCAATTCAGATAAAGTTGTGAGGATGACCGTCATCCTCTCCCTCAGACCCAAAGTTAGACTACTAAGCAAATAGGTGTTGGAATGACATCAAGTGTAGCCTACCTCAAAACGTCCACAATTTTGTGAAAACGCCATGTGCTTTAACCTACTTTTATACAATCCCACTGATTGAACTAATCGAACTGTTAGGCAGAATTAATTGTTAGTACAAGACAGGCTTGGGATAAGAGCAAAGCAAATTGGCCTATCCACTAGTCACACGAATTTAAGAACAGTACGAAAGGGAATGGCAGTTATAACTGCTCTACGCTAGTTTTTAACACTCACTCAACCAGCAGACGAGCTATGTATGATAAGCCTACCTACCTGTAATAGGCTACATGTTTGGAAGTGTTGCATTAATTAATTTTTGAGGGAAATGTGCAAAGGAGAAGTAACTCTGATGCAAGATGAAGAGCTGTGTAGGTGAGACGATGGAGGCCAAAACTAGGCTATCATTTAAGATAGGATATCCTTACTGGTCGTGGGTTAGGTAGCCCTAGCCTAAGCATTAATGGACCATTAACCTACATAAATAGTGTGAGGTATAACCTGACTCACCTCGGGACGACATCCACCTTGTGTTAAAAGCCACTGCAAGCAGGCCAAGTTACCGGTGGCAGCAGCGTCGTGTGCGGGACTTGCGCCATTGTTGGCCAAGCTGTTCCCGGATAGACCCGCTTCCTCCACCAGGTACCGCAAGCAGGTCAGCTTCCCAGCCCGGGCGGCATGGTGCACTGGGGAAGCTCCGAGAAGGTCTTTTACATTATTATTCAGTACTTTTTCCGCCAATTGTACCTTCAGAGTTTGTACATCCCCCTGCCTAGCGGCGAGAAGTGTCCTCTCCATCACCATGACTGCAGCTGGGAAAGTCCTCCTTGAAAATATTTATGAGCGCATCTAGGAAAGATGAATATGAAGCCCTGGAAATATGTCAGCCATCCGGTCAATTTCTTTAGAAATATCGGTCCACTATCAGTCTATCCTTGTTCAATTGACTTTTGTAGCCCCACATCAAGCCCAAGCAAATGAGTCTACATTTAGAAGACAAAAATGTTATTTGGATAAGACGGCTGTATCCTTCCATGCCGCGGTCAATGTGAAATACAAGTTATGGTAAACTATCAATTGGGTTCACTTTCAAGACATTCTAATGTGAGCAAATACACTAACGTCACTGTCGTCTAATGCATGCACTGCGCTAGATCAGGCTACGTGAACCCCACTGTGTCCTATCCTCGCATCCACCTGTTGAAATAGGCATTTCCGGAATATATCCTCCGGCAAATTCTTTCTTCATTATTCTCTAACAGCCTAGATCTCAAGTCTCGATAGTAGGTATATTGGCTGCTAGATTATTTTAAATAGAATATTCCAGGCGAATGGCGATGTCCTTGATCTTCTATCCACAGTTGCCGCAGATGGCAACATGGGACGCACCGCTTGTTAAATAATCCATTGGGGGGAGGATCGTCTATAGCATGTTTGCTCCCTGACAATCGCCTCAGGAGTTAAAGCGACAGTAGCCTACGGACGTGTGTCCAGTTGTAGACTAGTTCATTGATGAGATTCACGGGACCTGAAATGCACTTTTCTGCTCATGCACATGTTTGCTCATCAGCAGCCCAAACCCTCGAAGTGGTGCTTGCACTATATTGCTCTGTGACTGCCATCACATGGAAAAGTTACAGGTTGTGATAAATTGTAATACTTTTTATTACCAAAGGGTGGCAGGAAAGCATAGCCTATTTCAGAATACAGGTCATACATATCGTGCACAATAGGTTATTCAATAAAACGTCTGACGTGATCATGGCATTGTATGTTTCGTTTCTATGGGCCTATTAGAAGAATCCCTCCGGAAAAAAACAAGGTAGGCTCAACATTTGAGCAATCTTACAAAATTGATATATCTAATACCCCCCTAAATAGCCTGCATTGAGTCTACCCTATATCAAATTGACTTTTTCACAGCCTATTGTTTGTTGACTTGACATAGGCTATTTTGCAACTTTATTCTAACTCGTAGGCATAGGCTAATTAATTATACCATCTTAAATAGGTCTAGTTTATCATTTCACAACCTGCATTTCACTTTTAGGCGATGGGAACATCAATTGTCTTCTTCAATAGCCAAGTTGGCGGTTACATGCTCTTTATCACTGTCCGCTCGAGTGCGTTGTGGGGGGGGGGGGGGGGGGGGGTCCCGTGGGATTAGTCTCGTGCCTGACGCGTGCTTCGTTGGCCAATCTGTTGCAGTGGCCCAGCTGCCAGATAGCACGCGCCCTGTTTGTCGAGGGGCTACATTTTGACGAGGGACTAATTAGTTAATAATAATAAATAATAAAAAAAATATATAAACCTATTTAGAGTTAAATATAGTCTATTTAACATTTTAAAGCATATGCTTTTAATTTAGGTGTTTTAATGGATTTAGGCTACCCTGTCTTTGATGATTTTCTTGCAGAATAAAGCATTAAATGTACATTTTCAGCTGTTTCCCAAAACCTTCAAATGTCTATTGCGTGATGTTTAGACATGAGAGAACAGCAGAGCCTTTAGGCTGCATCTCTCATGGTTCATAGCCTAACATTTTTTAAACCTACCCTTCCTGTTATATGGCTACAGATGTCAGGTTATTATAAGCACTGCATAGCCTCAATAGGCCTATCTTACTGAGCAATTATCATGGGGGGCTTTTTCCCATGTCTATTATGCACGCCCTCTTTACTTCAAGTTATTTGGAAATCCCCATTGTATCGAAAGAAGCCTTCCAACGGTTTTCCTTGTTCGTCTTGAACGTTGAAGACAAGCCTGGGAAAGCTGGGATATCTGCCGCACGCGTCTGAAGTGTGGCAGTTATTCAAATTTATTGCAATTATATTTAGAGCATGGCCAAACTGAAGCGCCATTGTTATCACCATCTGCTGCTGCGCGGGAACATTCAAATCAGGACAGGACTCTAGCCTATTCACCGGTAGCCAAATCCAATGATATTGAGTTTCACATAGGCCTGCAATAGCAATTTAAAAATAAAATAATAACACAAAAAATTACAGTTTGGAAATTAAAATGTCATAAAGGGAAGATGCCTAGGCTACTGTGCCTATAGGCCTAGGCTACCTACAATCTGATCTGTAAGAATGATGGAAAATAGCACACTTAGTGGTGATAACCTCCCAAATTATCCTAGTTATTTTAGGATTTATATAGACTAAAATATGAAAACTACTTTTGGCTACATGCTAGCCTGCTCTCCAAATTCCTATACTGATGGCCGTGCCTCCACATCTCGCGCCCATCTGTCCAACGGCTCTGCAGACTGGCGCGTGCCATAAATTATTCCCGGATGAGCGAGCAGTGCGCCTGCGCTGGCCGAGGCTACGCGATGAGAGGTAAAGTGTTGCAAGCAACCAATGAGCTTGCCATAAAATGAGATAAGCGGCGTCCCAAGCACTTAGTGATTTTTGTATCTGAATATTCTCTGGGATATAGACAATTAATTTCGCGTTTTTTGCTTCCTCTCTTTGTTTGATATTGGCTAGTTGAGAAGTCGATCATCCAGAAGCACCACCTTTATGGATTATTGATTTTCCATAGCCTACATGTTGTGTAGCTATAATTAACAAAAATGTTTTTGGTCAAATGTGATTGGCCTATTAATCGATCATATTAGGTTATTTCTCCTTACTGGTAGTCTTCACATGTAGCCTAGTCTACCACATATTCATGATTAATAATTATTTCATAATAAATAAAAAAACAGACCACATACAAAACTTTATTATTCAGCATTAAATGAATGACGTGACACAGAGAATAATCACTTTATTTTGTCTTGCACGTGTTCCACCAGTCATCCACGTGTTGCTGGTGAGAATGTACACGGTCAAACATTCTCACACTTCAGCTCATGAATCTCATTAGTTACATGCATGCAATGCTATTGAATGAGCTCATTTGGAGACCAAGACTGATATCTAGTGAAAACAGCAATACAATAAAAGGTTAATAATAACAAATAAAATAAAAATAATAAAACAATAGGAGTGCAAATCGAGACTAATGATATCCGTTTGCCAAAAATAATCTCAGCTTCAAGGTGCATTATATAAGAGGCTCGAATATCACGATCTAAAGTAAACTTTTAATAATAACAACATACACTTTTAATAACAACAACATGAATAACATTTGCACATACAGGCCTTTCAATTTCAGGCATTTTAGTTAATACATAGCCTATAGTTATAGTCAGCCTATACAATTCATACCTAGGCTACAGCAGAAAAGCGAGCAAGGAGGATATTTCACTCTGCTCCAAACATGCACCTAAATATGTCAAACATGTTAAAATGTAAACAGTTACATACCAGAAACAAGCTTGTCGTTTGGGTAGCAGCGATGGGACAGCAGTGTGCAGGATGCTGCTCGCGGGAGGCTGAGACGTGGAATCGGAAGGAACGCCCTTTTGGCTCGAGGCTGCTGCTCAAATGAGAGCGTGCGCTTTGTTAGTGGGCGGGGTCGAGTAGTCAGCGCCTTCTTTGGACTTGGCTGAGACATCATGTATGCTACAGGTGCACATATTATAGGCTATTGTATCTGGAAAAAAGCAGAAAACAATGGTAGTACACAGAATAATCAGCTGCTTAAAAACTGTCTTAGGCGCTTGAATTGTTCTATAGTTTTTTTTAATCTTATCCTATAAAGCATCTATAACTATTTTATAGGATAACACACAAATCCACAAAACAGTCTTATGTGTTGATCTTTTATCCTCTCTCTTTAAATTTTACCACTCAGAGCAACATCAGGCAATCTGAACACCAAACTATCTTATATGATCACATTAACCAAATGCAGTAGCATTTCATGCGTGCATGACATAAAGCAAATAATAGAAAAAAACGAATAGCTTACTAGTGTGAATTAAAATTACCTGCACAATTTTTTGAATATTTCTTGGTCCCGATTGCCTCCAGCTTCTGCATAATTCATTGGGATAGGATGGCCATCTGTCCTTTTGTCCTTGTGGCTCGTGCCGTTCTCGTGCGCCTCATATCTCCAGGGGCTGAATAACAGAGGCCCCTCGATGCCCAGGAGACATCGAACATAATAGAGGCCCCTCGATGCCCAGGAGACATCAACATTCAAAAAACGCGCCAATGAGCCGTTCTGTCCAATAACCGCGTCCACAATGTGGATGAAGGTTAGTCCGTCTTCTAGACATTTTACACAAAAAATAGTTGTTGCCCTTTGAATTAACCTGCAGTAGAGCGCTTACATTTCAGTTTGCACAGACGTTTGGTTATAGCCTATCAAGTTTGTCTTTTAACTCTGCCAGAGAATGGCGTCGTTGTGAACATAGACATAATACGCCTGTCTGGTTCTAAAGGGCCACTGATACTTGGAATGAGAGCCTTGAGCTCATTGAACGATTGTGATTGGTGGAATGGAGCTGGCCAACCATGTATAGGCTATGCTACAGTCAGCCCTTTTGGCTGGCTTTGTAAGAAAAAAAAAAAGTGAACACCAGATGTGAAGGCTACCTTTTAGCTTGGGTTTAGGCTTGGGTAGGTTCTCTCCGGATAGCCTATTGCACATTGCGAGCTCGTAGCTTGCAACTAGAAATCTGTTTAGCCACGGGGCATGATGCTTATATTACAGACGAAGAAGCGACGCGACCTTGTTTGACACGGTTTGACGGTGACACGGAGTGGCCATACCAGCCAGGGTTACAGTCAGCACTTAGCCTATTGTTCTAAAAGTTACAACTCTTTCTTCAGATTCGTTGCATATGATGTTTCGAGCCGAGTTGCTCGGTGGCCTAAAATAAACATCCTGCAAATCAATTATGTGTTCCAAATAAGTTGATTTTTAGGCTATTTAGCCTACCAATTGTTTTCGTGCATTTCAATATTCAAGGTGACTTCTGTCCATGCAAATCAAGTCCCACAAACATGCCCAAAATAGCCTATTCGCCAAGGGAGATTCACCAACACGCTGCTTTCAACGTCTATTAGCCTATTGCTGCCAATGGTGCAAAACACCTTTAATACCACTATGTTACCTTTTGCACTCTTACAATGGCTCATTTAAACATCATAATTTTATGCACAGCCTTTTGGCCACGAAATAATTTAAATCCCCACAATGGATCACAGAATATTGCAATACATTCGGGGATATGCCAATATACTGTAGCCTAAATTGATTTTAGATTTTGTTTGATTTGGACTGGTGACAACCCGTAGACGCTCGACCAGATCACTGACGTCAGGCTGACTCCTTTGCTGAAAGGAGCTGAACACGTTACAGCCCTGTTGGTTCTTTTTCGTCACAGGAGTGGCAGATGTTGACTGGAATAGCGTTGGTTTAGGCTTGGGATGCAGGTTTTGGTAAGTTCTGATAGGCCTACCTTTTTGGGTTTGAAGCTCAAATGCCCCTAGAGGCATAATGCTATGAGGCATACGAGGAATATGAGGCTATAGTGGCACTCACAGATGGTAGACAGTCACTATCTCTAATGGACCAAACCCAAATTTACCTCACATTAACCCAATCTATTCTATTCTATTCCCTCTGGATTCTGTGTACTAACCAACTCAATACATTAGAGTGCACCCGGAAAGTAGCCTACTCTTGTTCCAGCCTTATTCCAAACTTTATTAAATTTACCGTTTCTCACCAATTTACACAAAATACTCCATAATGACAAAGTGAAAAAGGTTTTTAGACAATGTATTGACAAAAAAATCACATGTATTCCCTCCCTTTGCTATGACACTCAATATTGAGCTCAGGTGCATCCCGTTTCTTTCCACTGATCATCCTTGAGCTGTTTCTACAACTTGATTGGAGTCCACCTGTGGACCACCTAGTGCATTTTTCAACCTTGTACTTTTTCCACTGCTAAAATGCCAAATTCCCCCCTAGGGGATCATTAAACTATCTATCTACAGATCGATCTATCTATCTATCTATCTATCTATCTATCTATCTATCTATCTATCTATCTATCTATCTATCTATCTATCTATCTATCTATCTATCTATCTATCTATCTATCTATCTATCTATCTATCTATCTATCTATCTATCTATCTAATCTGCCCGCCCGTCTCTCTCTCTCTCTCTCTCTCTCTCTCTCTCTCTCTCTCTCTCTCTCTCTCTATCAAAAGAAATTCTGCAGCATTGAAGGTCCCGAAGAGCAGTGGTCTCCATCATTCGTAAAGAGAAGAAGTTTGGAACCACCAGGACTCTTCCTAGATCTGGCCGCCCGGCCAAACTGAGTGATCGGGGGAGAAGGGCCTTGGTCAGGGAGCTGACCAAGAACCAGATGGTCACTCTGACAGAGCTCCAGCGTTCCTCTGTGGAGATGGGAGAACCTTCCAGAAGGACAACCATCTCTGCAGCGCTCCACCAATCAGGCCTTTATGGTAGAGTGGCCAGTCGGAAGCCTCTCCTCAGTAAAAAGCACATGACATCCTGCTTGGAGTTTGCCTAAAGGCACGTAAAGGACTTTCAGAGCATGAGAAACAAGATTCTCTGGTCTGATGAAACCAAGATTGAACTTTTGGCCTTAATGCCGAGCGTCACATCTGGAGGAAACCAGGCACCGCTCACCTGGCTAATACCATCCCTACATTGATTCATGGTGGTGGCAGCATCATCTTAGTCAGCGGCAGGAACTGGGAGACTAGTCAGGATCAAGGGAAAGATGAATGGAGCAAAGTACAGAGAGATCCTTGATGAAGACCTCAGACTGGGACGAAGGTTTACCTTCCAACCAGTGACCAGGAACAAAAATGCTTGCACACTGCTGAGCTCCAGTATCAAATAATTGAATAGTTTGTATATAACTCCTGTGTCTGGTGAAGCGCATTTAGCTCGAAACGTCACTCGGTGCAATAAACTATTCTATTTTTTGATACTGGAGCGGAGCCCAGCAGTGTTTTTTTGTTCCTGTCACCGTTTGGTTCACTTTCGGCTCAGCACCTGCCCTATTTGGTGAGGGGATGTGCGAGTTTATCTTTCTGCTTATCTTCCAGCCAGGACAACGATCCTAGGAACACAGCCAAGACAATAAAGGAGTGGCTTCGGGACAAGTCTGTGAATGTCCTTGAGTGGCTCAGCCAGAGCCCAGACTTGAACCTGATTGAACATCTCTGGAAAGACCTGAAAATAGCTGTGGAGCGACGCTCCCCATCTAACATGACAGAACTTGAGAGGATCTGCAGAGAAGAATGGGAGAAATACCCCAAATACAGGTGTGCTAAGCTTGTAACATCATACCCAACAAGACTTGAGGCTGTAATCGCTGCCAAAGGTGCCTCAATAAAGTACCGAGTAAAGGGTCTGAACACTTATGTAAATGTGATATTTCCGTTTTTTAAATTTTAATACATTTGCAAAAATGTCACACACAAAAAAACGTTTTTTTCACTTTGCCATTATGGGGTAGTGTGTGTAGATTTGATCTGAGAAAAAAATGAATATAATCATTTTGGAATAAGGCTTTAACATAACAAAATGTGGAAAACGTCAAGGGATGTGAGTACTTTCCTGATGCACTGTGTCTGTCAGTCTCTGTCTATGCAGCTTTGTGAGGTGCTTCTGCTTGCTTGTGTTTGGCATGTGGGGATGAGCTAGGATGAACGCTGATGTCATGCTCTGGCCAGGCTGCATTTATCTGTCAAACTTTACTTTTTGAGTTATATTCTATATGCAAAATTTTGAGCTTTATATTCTATATGCGAAATACCTCAGAGCACATGTGTGATAATGGAGGCTTAGTGTGGACACATTAATTCTCAAACCGAGCTTCAGTCTTCTAATAAATGGTAAATGGACTGCACTTATATAGCGCTTTTCCATCTTAGCGGCACTCAAAGCGCTTTACAATGGCCTCTCATTCACCCATTCACACACACACTCACACACCAATGGCGGTAGCTGCCATGCAAGGTGATAACCTGCTCATTGGGAGCAATTTGGGGTTAAGTGTCTTGCTCAAGGACACTTCGACATGTGGACAGGCGGAGCTGGGATTCGAGCCACTGACCCTTCGATCATTGAACGACCCGCTCTACCAGCTGAGCTACAGCCGCCCTAGCCACCCTAACCCTAACCCTAATAACCCAAACTGATTAAACCGAACTCTGGAGTTTAATTCAGACAGCCTTCTGTCAGATGTCATGTCACTGATTAATTCTCCTACGAAATCATGTCACCTCATTCACCAAATTCAACATCTCACAGATAGAGTTTGTGTGTCTGCATGTTAACTTGAAGAAAATGAATGGCATCCCATAGAGCCTGCCTGCTCCCAATTCCAATTCATGTAATTCTCTACAACGTCTTTAGTGTTAAACTAATCCTTTGCTTCAATGTAGACCAAACTCTTACTAACCTCAAGCCTCTGCCATGCCATGCAATTCCTTTTTATCTTCAGTGGTGGAACAAGATATGGGGAGGGGGCTCTGATATAGGCCTACATATTAATATACAATGACAACTTTACCTTATCACATCCACTTACACCTGGAGAGCCCCCCCTTTACCTCCAAATTAATAACATATACTGCTAAATTGTAATATGTAGTTACATAGCAGCCTCCTACTACAATGTTGCTACTACAGGTATTACTATGTAGTTACAAATAGGAAGAAAGGCATCTTAAATTAAAGTGTTACCAAATAATCTTTCTTGCTCCCTTTTTGAGGCAGCTATAAGTGAAATGGTGTAGTTGAGAAGTTACAATACAAACTGGCTCATGCAGTTTAAATGCATTGGAATTATAACATGTTGCAGAGCATCAAGTCATTATTATGTGCACTGTCCTACATCAGCCAATCTTAATCATCACATTACACTACATTACATTACATTAATGCTTACATTAATCGTAACTATTTCATCCAGGGCTAAGGCATTAAACCTAACTATTTCATCCAAGGATAACCAAAGCAACCTCTAGTATAGATATCCTTGAATGTGCTCTTGCAGTAGCCTATACCCTATAAGATCATATTTTATTTTATGTATCTAGCCTACCAAATATAGGCTAGATAGAATACATTAGAATTATAATAAAAATGTCCAACAACTGTACAGTCGAAACGATATTTTATTGACTCTTGGCTCAAGGAATATTGATGGTTCTTTGTTTGCTTGTTTTGGACGCAATCAAACAAGATGGAGATGGTTACAGCGTGGATCTTAGCTTGGGAAGCCTCCCGAACAGACATTGGGCTATAGGGTTATTGTCACGAGGTAAGAGTCATTGCTGCTTATTGTTGTAGCCCACTCTTTGTCCCTGCCACTAGTTTTGCAGGCAACATGCGCATTCATCCACTGTCCATTTGCCCATTTGTATTAAGAATAAGAAATATGAATGAATTCAAAGAGTGCTCGTCAAAAATGTTAAGTAAAGGCATGACAAAACTCTGAAAATGCTACAGTAAGATATATCTTCCCTGCATGAGATGTTAACCAGACCACAGTTCGAAGCTCGAGGTTGGGCGTCACGCTTCGCTGCACCTGATATGACCCCATCTGTCTGGAGATGTTGGCTCGTGTCGGTCTCATGCCGTTTATAGAATAGAGTTATGGGGGATACATTGACCCTAAGACCCAAACTATCACCGTTAACAATGTAGTTATAGTAGGCACATGTAGGCATCATCTTATGAAATAGAAAGATTTAATTCACATAAGAGCAGCTGCTGTCATAGCCTATGTACCAAATAGTCATTGGTTACGCACGGTCAAAATATATACCTAGTTGATTTTGTATCTTTTTCAATAAAATAAAATAAAAACTCTTGGGAATCTTAAAGTCATCTTGCATTAACACAGTCCCTGGGTGTTACAAACAACACGACCAAGAATGCGTTCAGTCATCGATGCGCAACATGTCCCTGTCATGCAGAGGCTGACAACTAGACTTGAATCTTCACGTTTCTGTATTCCTCAACAAAGGCTCACTGTCACTTCAGCTTGCACAGATGGGACACCCACGCCAAAACTGGGACAAAGAAGGTCCCAACCGAACGGCCTGTAGGAGTTTAGTCTGATCTCGAAGAGCCCAGTTTCCAGACTGGACCTCGTGACAGTTAATTGGGGCCCCATGGGGCAACAGAGCGCGTGCAAAAACGAGTATCCATTTCGGGATAGTGCCCTGTTTGACAAAGGAACCAGCTACGGGCAATGGCAGCTTGTACCCGACCAACACGTCTCCAAAAGTCTAAAATAGCATTAACTTCAATTTAAAGTGCAAAGTATATATTATTCTGTCACCTTTATGTATAATCATGTACTGGACATTGCCCCATCAAAGCAATAGAGGTATAACATGTCCTCAATATGCTTGATTTAATGTGCGTAAATCTTATGGAGAGCCTGTTTTGCGTTGGATAAACGCAAAACATAAACGATCATGTAAACAAACAAAGGACACGTCCTCTCGTCTTCAGTTGGTTTGCATCAAGAAAGTAAATTTGCTTTGTAGGGGCTGTTACTAGCTGCGTCACAGCATCTCCATAAAACAGTCTAGAACAGAGGTATTGTTAGCTGTCCCAAAACCACAATCCCTTCCCCCACTGATTTTGCAGATGGAACAGCCTAACGACGCCAAAGCATCAGGCAAGCACATAAATGATGGAGCACAAATCAAATAACAAACATGCGTTGGTTGGCTGTGTGGTTATTTGGCGGGACATCGACCAAGTGCATTACGCGCAGAGCAGTGGTGGGAGACTTGGGGGCTGGGCGCGCCAGATGCCCATCTGTTACTCAGTTGTGGCGCGTGCCGAGCGCGAGTCGACAACAACTCGCAGAGCAGCGCACTGAGTGCCTGCAAGAATACAAAAATACGATATTTTCCAATACCTGTATGCATATTACATGACAGCAAATGCCGATAAAGTGCAAAATGGAAGGAATAGCAATAGCCTATACGATGGGGATAGACTTAACGTGTTTTTATTTCACAGCAGCTATTTGTTAGATGCATATCCTTGGACATTGTCTACAGCCATGCGTTCAGTAACAATATCTGTATACTTATAAAATCGTATTTAAGTTGTTTTACAAAGTGGACATGTTCTAAACGTTAAAGTGTTCATTCTCTCTCACGAGTCCTCTATGTCTAGAGAGTCTTCCACAGGTGAATGTCCTTGTTCAGACAGGCTCGTGCGTTGAAAACATGTTGATTAGGACTCAGAAGCAGATGCTTATGCATATATAGCGTGGCTTGGGTATCTGTTTATTAATTTCAGGAATAGATTTCTATACCTCAGAAAACCATGCAGCCCCCATATGCATGCATGTTTTGCAAGTCCTGGTTCTGGATCAGGATTTGGATGAACATCGAACTATCAAAGTTTATAATAATTGTCTATATAAAATGAAACTTTATAATAGTTTCATAATTATGAACAGTTTCAGAAACGTGTTGTTTAAAGGCCGTAAATCATGAGCACCTCTAGTCCAGGCAATGCACCATAAGATGTAAGATGTAATGAAAAGCTGTTTGTGAAGAATTTGAATTAAAGAAATGGAACTAAATATACTCTATTCGTGTAGGCTATATGTAAGACTATTGATATTGTAGGCCAATAGCAATGTCTTGGAACACGCACAGTTGGTGTAAACATTAACACTCAGTTATTGTGTTCCATATTCATGTGAAAGGTGCATGCGCCATTAATTTAAACTCTATACAACCTTGTATCAAAGCCACATAAAATTAAAAACTAGTGCGACAGGCCAGTGGGGTTCAAATCCCTAGGTACACTCCTCATACCAGATGGTCGAGTTTGGAAAGCCGGTTGGCGTTCCGAAATGCGTAACAACCCCCTCTCAAATGTGTGCACAATGGTTGGTAGTCCCTCCCCCCTGACGCTCTGGACCCACATAAATAGCGGAGTCCCCCTTCTTCGGGACACTTCAGCTTACAGCCTCGCAGAGAACAAATCTCCTCTGAACAAAAAAGTACACCACTTCGAAAACGACATGAGTCCTAACATGACCGCTGAGACAAACCAGCATTTCGCCCCGAGGTCCACTGTGGCCCAGAGGAAAGAAGCGAACGAACTGAGAAAGGTAAGAGAAACATGTCGAATGCCTTTTCACCAATAGTTGTTTCTTTGCTCTCATTGAACTTATCTGCGCTTTTGTAGTTTCTAATGAACGTTTTACCTTTCTTTCTTTCATAGAATCTCAAGCCTTTGCTGGAAAAGAAAAGGCGCGCACGCATCAACGACAGCCTTGGCCACTTAAAGACCCTCATCCTCCCTCTTGTCGGAAAGGACAACGCTCGATACTCGAAGCTTGAGAAGGCAGACATTCTCGAGATGACCGTACGATTCCTCACAGATCTTCCTTCAACACCAGTCAAAAGTGAGTATCATTTCTGAACCCTGATTAACCTCATAGTAACCTATTGTCTCCCATTTTGATTTCCATGATTGAATAGTCTATGTGAACTAAACGTGTCCGTTATTTCTTAGGTTCAACAGACAGTTACAAAGAAGGGTACAAAGCCTGCCTCCAGCGCGTCTCCGCTCTGCTCCCCAAAACGAACCTGGACAAAGACGCCTGCCAGCGGGTGAATGAGTTCATCCAGCAGTCCATGTCTACGTCCGTCACCCCAGCCTGTCAGAACTGTTGCGCCCAGAGCTCCAGAGCTTTCCCCCAGATTCAACAGAGACTCCTGAGCCTCAAAGCCAACCTTGGCTCCAGAGTCGAGACCCACAACAGCGGTCCTCCTCCCAACCGACCGCAGCCTGTGCCACAAGCTGTCAATGCTAACATGTGGAGACCCTGGTAGAATAGACACACAGCCTACTTGTAACCTATAACGTTGTTTGTACATTATCTTGATATTTATAAAGAAGCAAACGGATGTAACCTAATACCTAATGCTAAACCATATGGATTAACAGGGAGACATTTAGTTATGATATTGTGATTTCAGCATTTGGCAAACTATGTACCTATTCATGCCAGATGAGCACAGATCTTATAAGAAAACGTAATTTCTATGAACTTTTTTAAATGCAATCCTCTTTGGGGTTTCAAAGATATGGGTTGTAGACAACACATTTGTAAAACCCCAAGGGTTATATTGTTTGAGGTTTGCACTATTGACTTAAGTATTTTGGTCTGTGCAAAAGATAGTCTGTAAACACTGTGTGTTGTAGTTGGCATATAGGCCTATGTATCTTTTATTTAATGACGACAACAAAACAATGCAATGTGATTTTGATCAATTTGATCAATTATGGCTGAATAAAACCTCATTCACGTCTGATTTGGTGTCCAAATGTTCCTTTTTTTCTGAATGGCGCATTGGCGCGTATCTCTTGGGTACAGGCCTATAGCACATAGGCCTTGTTAACAGACCATTGTGGTAATAGTCTTCATCGCGCCATTTTCGTTTAAACAGTATAAAGATATTGCAAACATTACATTGGGTAGAGCTGTGTGGTGATGGTAGCTCCCAAAGATGCATCCCGAATCCGAGTCATAATTCACTCTGACCTAATGATGATGATTATTATAGTCATTATTTGCCCAGATAGAATCCCGTGAAACTGGTTCAGCAATGCACAAACAACCAATTGCTCAACAACTCTCTAATAGCGTCTCTTTCTTGGCTCTTGACGAAAACCTGCAATAACAACAAATATTTTGCTGACAGCCTTTCTAGAAACATTGGGTCAACGTCTGATATTACGTATTAACCTACTTACGACGCAATGGAAAGCACCAGGCCTATGTCAGGCTGAAATAGTCGTACCATTGCATAGAATAAAGCCCAATATCTAAAAGCTTTACAGCTCCTCTCTATGGTCAATCGTGGTGCTGAAAACCTGAACCTCCTCCCCCCCCTTTTCAAAAGCATAACTTTTAATTCCCACGTCTCCCAACATTCTTAGACAATGGTCCCCTGTCCACCCAGCATGCACAGATGGGACACCCAAGCCACATTTACGGTGGAGACAAAGGAGAAGTCTAACCGTAAATATCAGATAGACTAGTCCAGAATTCTCAGACCTGCATGTTAATTGAAGCGGACTGCGGGTCCGCAGGGGCGCGTGCAGCAAGTGTGCGTATCAATTTCACTGCTTCTTTGTTCCACTGCAGTCAGTTGCTTCGACAGCATTTAAGTCCCGAGGGAATTACATTGATTGTTATATTTGAAACAACTCTATGATTTATTTTTGTTGTACTTAAATTGTGAAGTATCCTAGTAAAGTTTTGGAATAGACACAGTTGTGTGTAGTATCTCACAAAGCATGTGACGAAAAAGCCTCCAACCTGACTGTTTAACCTCGTGTTGGAGAGAAATACTGACATGAAGAGGCTATTTTAAATAGCCTATCAATGAAAGCAGTGCGTTGTTTGTAATGTATAATGGTGCAAAGCATCAGTCTTAGCATCCGGAGAAGCCATCGCCAGCCTGAGCGTTATACCCCATCAGCATAATTGATAAACATGCACTGCATGATAGCTTGGACGCTACAAAGTATTTGAGAGTCAAGCCAAACCTGACCATTGCAATATGGAAAGACCATCGCTTTCCACATCCCCGTTCTCAATCAAGGACAGACTACAATAACCCTTTGGATGGCTGATGCATACAGATGGTCTACCCACGCCATGCTGTTTGGGAATCATGTGTCATAGACATACACTTAATGGAATAGAGACGAGAATAAGTTAGGAGGGGGGATTCATCCCACAGTAGGACCTGTGGAAGGGGAGGCACGGGAGGACGGGGTGGAGAGGGAAGGGAGGGGCTGATGTGGGGGTAGTGGGTTAGGGGTCGGTAACAGGGAGGAGCTGATGTGGGGGTAGTGGGTTAGGGGTGGAGAGGGAAGGGAGGGGCTGATGTGAGGGTAGTGGGTTAGGGGTCGGTAACAGGCGTCCATCTGGTCCCCGCGGCGCGTGCTTTACGCGTGGTTCCCATGACAGCTACCGAGCTTCCTAGGTCGTTAACTCTTTGTAATATTGATTGTTGACATGCTTGTAGAAACGCATAATATATTTGCACTCTACTGAACCAAATCTTCACCTCGAGTTGACAGTGAATACTACTCAATAATGTATGGTTATGCCTATGTACATGGAATAGGCCTACATACGTCACTTTTAAACTAGATAACGTGCGTCCAAATTCACATAAATGTAATAAATGCAAACATTTTGTGTACTTGTAATAAATGTTGGCCTACATTTTAATCCACACCCGAATGCTGTGCGTACTGATTTTGCAGACTAGAGGTTCCCGCGCTTTCTCCAGTGACCTCAGGTGCAGGTGACGATCCCCTCACCCAATGAGAAACAGCGTAGGACGTCACAAAAAAACTATTGTTGATCAGAAAGTAGAAGCAGATGTTATTTGAATGTAGCTTGGCTTGGGTATCTGTCTATGTAATTGGAATAATGTATACCCATGCCCCCTTCGGCATACTAGTAGCCCATTGCCCCTGGCCACACAACAACGCTAAACAGACTGCATATAGATAGTTTATGTAGGCTATTCAATATAATATATAATGCTAAAATAAATATCAACAAAATGTGATTAAAATAAACAAAATGTGATGCAAAATGTGCACGTTTCAGTTGGAGTTCCAATATGTATATAAACAAGAAATCCTAAAGTTGGGGTCAAAATATATAAACCGCATAATTTCTTATGAATCAAGGGAACCAATGAGATAATACAATACACTGGTAAATAATAATGTGGAGGTATAGCCTTGAAAAGAGCGAAATCCCCTCTCCAGCGAATATTTCTTAATGCGTAATTACGCATTGGTATCCAACTCAATTGCAGTAATATAACCTTGATATATGATAATATATCGCTTCTTATGTTATGCAATTGTGTAATGAAGTTTAATAGTTTATAGTAAAATGAAAAAAGAAGAAGAATATATGGGTTAATGGACACGATTTGCATTCAATAGCAAAATGTCCTGGTGTTGGGAACAAAGCATATTTTACGCAGACCGAATTTTGCAAATGCAACCATCAAAGCTCAGACACGCATCATAGTTGTTATGCTTGGATTAAAGAGGAGACAGATGGGTATCGTAGCAAATTCTACACTTTTGTGTTGTTGCAAACGCAAAGGTCCTCGCTCCAAAATATTCCACAGTAGCTTGGGGCGTGTCCGTAACGCACGAGAAGGACGCTAAAGACCCCTATATATACCGCTGCTCGCAGTCGTTAGAGGGACATCTTCTCCAGGATTCAACTGGAAAGTCGTCTGGCTTCACATACGAAACTACAATGACTCCAAATATAATCTCTGAACAGATCCAATCCGTTGCTCCAAGGCTAACTGTGGCCCGGAGAAAAGAGGCCGTGGAACTGAGAAAGGTAAGAGCAAAATACTGTCTAGGCAAACATCTATATTTCCTTTGAATTCTGATGTTTCTGTCATTTTCAATAAATGTATTCTAAATGGCTTTTATCACTCTTTTCAGACTATGAAACCTTTGATGGAAAAGAGAAGGCGCGCCCGTATCAACGACAGCCTCAACCATCTGAAAACTCTCATTCTCCCTCTAACTGGCAAAGATGTAAGTTCCAAATAATGGCCCATTGCTCTTTTTTAAGGACACATTTTGAAATATTATAGAAAACAAAGACATTATGTAGACCACGTCAGTTGTTTAACATTTCCTTGCTCCCTTTTTGTCCAGAAATCTCGGTACTCGAAGCTTGAGAAAGCTGATATCCTTGAGATGGCCGTGAGTTTCCTCAGCGATATGCCCGCTTCTCAGACCAAAAGTGAGTTCTTCCTCTACTCGGTTATCCACAATGCTATTTTTTTTGGGTGACTATTACTGAATTCAAAGAAATGAATGAAAAACTAATTGTATCGTTTACTCTCGACTCTAGGTTCAACAGGCAGTTACAAAGAAGGGTACAAAGCCTGCCTCCAGCGCGTCTCCGCTCTGCTCCCCAAAACGAACCTGGACAAAGACGCCTGCCAGCGGGTGAATGAGTTCATCCAGCAGTCCATGTCTACGTCCGTCACCCCAGCCTGTCAGAACTGTTGCGCCCAGAGCTCCAGAGCTTTCCCCCAGATTCAACAGAGACTCCTGAGCCTCAAAGCCAACCTTGGCTCCAGAGTCGAGACCCACAACAGCGGTCCTCCTCCCAACCGACCGCAGCCAGTGCCACAAGCTGTCAATGCTAACATGTGGAGACCCTGGTAGATTCAAGAGTCCTTAGCTTCTATTTGTCACCAAGTCAATGTGTATTGTTCATTATGTAGCCTACATTTTGGAAAACGTTCCTTGAACATATTCATCAGCACCTATATAGGGAGATGCATTGTAATTTTCTCTTGATGAACAACTAGGTTTCATCGTTCAATCATTATAGTTAAGTATTATATACTTAAGTTATTACGCGTTCGCCTTTTGTCCTTTGAGTTGACAAGTTTGATGACGTATTCAATCGAGATCTGCATGTATGTAATTTTGCTATATTTAGTCCTCATTGGGGGTTAAATGACGAAGGGCCACTGAAAAACGCCCCTGTAAGACCCAAAGGGTCATTATTTGTATATAATTTGCACTGGAGACTTCAGTATTCTGAGTCTGTGCAGATGAACGACATGTAAGCACGTTGTGTTATTATGCTACTTGCAAACATGAGTAGCCTATCTCTTTTTTCAGGGATGTTTTAAGTTATTTAATTGCTATTGTATTTTGTGAATATGGAATTGTAATAAAAACTAAGAGTCCTTAGTATATACCTTGTTGCTATTCTTTTCTGTTCTACTATAAACCTTGTATGATTTCGCTTCGTCGTCACATTTAAAGGGCGGAAATTCTGTCCATGTTATAAATCAGATTATCACGCACGTGCGTGATGGTTGTAAAACCGCTGCGGGCGACGTCACCATTTCCCCAGATTGCGTGGTCTCTGCTACCCCCTCGCGGCAGTGGCTGCCAATCTGTTTCATTGATAAAACGGATCATGTGTGACGCACGTAGATACGTAACAAGTTTCCCCCTGAATTCTTCTTCAATGAGTTAACTGCACTGTATGGATACGTGCAGTATATTTCAAATGCATGAACTTAGAGTGACTGTTGTAACTAACTCCTTAAATTAACACCGTTCCAACTAAAGTGAAGTTTATTCATTATTATTAATGATTATTACATTGGAGTAATACATATGTGATTAATGTAATACAATGTAAAAATATACTACATATTAAATACAGAATTCATTTACAAACGCGGAAATCAATTGTATTTAAATCAACCGAGTTTTAGCCGCATATAAATAATTAATAGCCTTATCGCTTTCTGTGACATATGCTTTCTTGCGTCACCGAAGTCGGTGCTTTAGAAGCATTTTCCTCAATCGATAGGCTACTACATCTACAGACTGATATAGGCTACTACATCTACAGACTGATATAGGCTACTACATCTACAGACTGATCTAGGCTACTACATCTACAGACTGATCTAGGCTACTACATCTCCAAACTGATATAGGCCACACTAGCAAGCTCGCTTTGTCTGTAACAGGCTACCAGAGCCCAGTACTGCCATCTATTATCCCCTCGGCTGCATAACGAGGAGTCAGAGCCAAGACGAGCCTCACAAAGACATAATGTCGGCAACACAATCGCAACCTCCATCGTCCTCCATTCAGATATGCAGGTAAGATACCGTTACATTGATTCGCTGTTTTAGAAGTATAGTCTATTCCCGTTTCTATGACTCAAGCAAATGAGCAGATTTATCCTACTGAGAGAAGCTCAACTACCGGCTTGTGTGCGCAGTTCATTGCTTCCGGATAATCCTGCTTGAACTCTCTCCATGCTATGGTTGGGTTATATAACATGCGAACAGGACACCCCTTTATGATCATATGATCCATTCTCCTTAGAATAAGATATATAATCCTACATACGTCGTACGTGATGACCTCAACAAGATGCTTTCTCAGGGACCGGTTGAAGATGCCGAAAACAAGGGCATTGTGAGGTCGTTCTTAGCATTTACAATACAGAGTTTCCCCTATATTTTAGCTTCAACAATTAAAATAAGTAGCTAATTCGTGCTTCGAACGGGCTTGATTAACATTAAGTAGGCTAACGTTACACACAGGCACACAAAATATGCATAGCCCTGCATTCTCATTGAAAATAGCCTATAAAAGCAATTAGCACAGATGGAAACCATTCTGAATGACAACAGAACACAGGCAATCGAAAGCTTGCCTGTGTTATTAATGTTATTTGTTATCAATTGTCCTGAAATAGTACTGAAATGCCTTTTAATTAGGTTTCGAAATGCCTTCCCCGAGACAATGTAGGCTAGCAACAACTTCCTCTGTACTGCACTCTAGGGCCCCCTAAAGGTAGAAACAAGCACTGCATCACACCAAAGTAGACTACACTGCATACAGTAATGTCCCAACAAGGTGGAAAAGGGTCATTCACTTCACCAAGAGAATATATAGAATATTGTCAATATAAAACACCAAAAACGATGTGAAATCAAATGTCCTTTATTCTCAAATACAGATAAAATAGTGTGCATTTGGGGAAAACAGTGCTATGAGCAGAGAGGGCCTATCTCTGTGAATGCCCTACAGATGTGTTACAACCTGAATGTGTGCCTGTATGTGTGTCTGTGTGTCTCTGTGAGTGTGTGCCTGAATGCCTGTGTTTCTCGGATTCCTCTCTCACTATGTAATGAGAGTGAGGACAGATTGTGATATTTACTATGCTGAATCTCCAGCCACAACAATCAGCCATAGGCTGCCTGCCTTCCTCGCCTGAAGATCACACCTACAGTATGTCTCAACCTAAAAGGAGACACTTTTATGGAACTTGTAAGATTTTTTTAGAGTTTAGATTTCAAGAACATGCTGAGTGGTCGGTCAAGCTGGTTTCAAACAAAGACAATACGTTTATTCTATGTTACGATTTGCAAGTCAGACTCAATGCACAGGAAGTGAATCCGAGCAAGAGTGGGTGACTGGGGAACGAAAGCGATAGTTTATAATGTGAAAAAGGAAGTGACACAGTTTCAGGATGAAGAGGACAGGGAAGTGATGTCACACAGGAACAATTTGTAGTTTTAACAGACTGATTCTAGAGGAACGAACTACAAATTTAGAACAACAGTCAAGTACGAAAACAAAACACATTGGTGAGACTTGAATTTCATTCACAAGGCCCTGGGCTACAAGTGTTGCATTCCTAGGGTCAAGCCACTCCTGAACCAGAGACAACGTCAGAAGTGTCTTACCTGGGCTAAGGAGAAAAAGAAGTCCAAAGTCCACTTTTCAGATGAAAGTAAATATTACAGCCCCAACCAATTATTGAGTGCATCAATGAACATACTTTTCAGACGGTCAACATTTCTGTATGATAAATCCTTTTTTTGATTGGTGTTATGTAATATTCTAATATTTTGAGAAACATGATTTTTGATTTTCATGAGCTCTAAGATGTAATCATCAAGATTAAAACAAAAAAGGCTTGAAATATTTCCCTTTGTGTAATGAATCTAGAATATATGAAAGTTTCACTTTTTGAATTAAATCACGGAAAATAATGAACTTTTCCATGATATTTTAATTTTCTGAGATGCACCTGTATGCGCAATATAAAAGCCTGCCAGCCAACTAGTGCAGTTCTCATGGAAACCACATTGAAAGGACAGCTCTCATTGGTCAAGGGCCCTTGGGGCGGTACATTAGTGGAGGTGTCAGGAGCTTGTTTAACCAGTCATCACGACAGGTGGAATCATGTGATGTCACAGTGTGATGTCACTGGGAGGTGTAGTGTGAGGAGGCGAGTCATGAACTAGGGATATAGGCTAGGAGAGCAGCGTCTCTTCAATTTGGATCAGTTGCCAAAAGAGGATGCAGAGACTCAGCAGAGAGGAAATGGGTTCAGAGCACCAACTCAGCAGGTAAAGTACACACACACACACACACCACACACACACACACACACACACACACACACACACACACACACACACTACGCTAAACTATTAATGTAGATGGTGCTCTTTCTCTCTCTGTAAAAAACCTAATACACACACACACAGTGCTACTCAGACATAATCACATATTGTATACTGTTAGTTTTACTGTCAGTTGTATTGCTGATGTTTATCTATTATATGGGAAGAGTTAGAAATCTTGTATTTTTTTTCCAATCAGTCATTTACAGTAGAACATGTTTTTTGTGGCATTGCTTCTCCTAAACCACAAAGCATTTACGCCAAGGTTGTCTGGAACTTCATGTAAATCCTAGTCTGGCCAGCCAACACCCTGATTACTAACCAGATTGAAATGCTGTTCCTCTTCCGATTATGTGTCAGGTACAGTTTATGGTACAGTAATCCATAATGCTCAGTCAGTGTTACTGATGTGATGATAATTTAGCCAGGCATCATGTCACAAGCCCAGTTAAGCAGAATGTGAGTGATGGGGGATGGTGTTTCCAGTCGGAGGATGAGGAATGTTGTGTAGTTGGTCCAGATCAGCTGGATCGGATGAGATCCCTCAACCTAGTCTCTCTCTATCAGAAGTTGACGTCTTGTCAGGACTCAGAGAAAAGACGTCAAGGTCCTCGCTGGAGAGGATTTTAGAGACGTGCTGTGATCGTCAATTGTGATAATGTGATAATTTTATTTACTTATTACTATTTGTTTAATTGCTATTACTATTCATTTATAATATTTTGCTCTTGCTTATTGCCGCGTTAATCAATTATTTAATAAATGAAAGTTTACTTTTAAAGTTAAAGTTCTTTGTCGCTTTACTCTCCCCAGAGTAGAATCCGTTCTCTTGTATTTGTAAAAAGTTAGTTTTATGCAGCTAAGGATCTGACAGGTTACCCTAAACTCTAAAAATAACATTTACCTGTGATGAAAGTATACTTCTCGCTAAATGATAATCTGGCAACTGGGGGGGGGGGGGTGGTCGGAGGTAGTTAGTAGACCAGACGAATCTACTCGACTCCAGCCTAAATGTATTGATCAGAGCCCCAGTGGTGGTGCAGTTCTGTGGGCTGAAGGAGAGGTGGGGCCGGGCCCCCCGTCAGGGGCTCCAGGAGACCGTGTGTGGCCCCCAGACTCCCTGTCAGGTGCTCCAGGAGACCGTGTGTGCCCAGGCCCCCCACCAGGGGCCCCAGGAAGCAGTGTGTGCGTAGCGCTGACAGCGGATCCCCGGTCTGGGAACTGATGACTTATTCAAACAGAGCAGCCCATTAGTCCTCTGGTGTATGTGATGCAGATGGGCTTCCAGGGGGAGCACACTTGAGAATGAGGAAGAGAAACGTGTCTCCTGCTGTCGTAGCTCTGATGATAAATCAGACCGAACCGCTGTGAATCACAACATGAGTCAGGGGACGGAAAACTCCGGAACATCTGGCTATAAACAGGATGTTCAGGATGTCTGTGACGATTAATTAGCTGGAAAGGGCTTTCTAGTGTAACTACTGAGGAATATACAGCAGCCTATATATTTTCTCTCTCCCTCTCCCTCTCCCTCTCTCCCTCTCCCTCTCTCTCTCTCTCTGTCTCTCTCTCTCTCTTTCTCTCTCTCTCTCTCTCTCTCACTCTGACCGTCTCTCTCTCTCTCGCTCCCTCTCTCTCTTTCTCTCTCTCTCTCTCTCTCTCTCTCACTCCCTCTCTCTCTCTCTTTCTCTCTCTCTCTCTCTCTCTTCTCTTTCTCTCTCTCTCTCTCTCTCTCTCTCTCTCTCTCTCTCTCTCTATCTCTCTCTCTCTCTCTCTCTCTCTATGTGTGTGTGTGTGTGTGTCAGAGTGTGTGTATCTGTGGTTTGTGTTACCACCCTGAACATCTACGTATCTTATGCTAAAGGACAGTCATCAAAAATAACCCAACATTAATAATAATAATAATACATCATATTTATTAAGCACATTTCTCGAACCCAAAGCGCTGTACAAAAAAAGAAAAAAAAAGAAAGATCATAAAATATCTTTACAAAACGGTAAAAAGGTTAGCCAGTGTTAAAGACATACTGTTGGAGCCGCACTGAACACGGATGCTAACACCGTAGCTCCTCTGTGCTGGGATCATGTCCAGTGAGTGTTTGTCTCTTGCCAATGATAACTGCTAATGCTAACGGCTAACTGCTAATGCTAATGCTATCTGCTAATTCTAACTGCTAATGCTAATGCTAACTGTGTGTCTTTGCCGTAGGATGATGCGCACAGATGATGCTA
>NC_140236.1:2154439-2156939 GCF_949987555.1 Borostomias antarcticus
AAGGAGTCTTGGGAATGTTTCTCCCGGGTAATAGGCTCTGTGCACCAGCTCCACTACTTCCTGAAAGTCACTTGGCATCTTTATTTCCTGTTCTATATGATTGTCTTAAGGGATTAATCAGGTGTGCGGCAGACTCAGCGCACACCTGATTAATCAATTAATCCAATCATCTTGGACAGGAAATAAAGAAGCCAAGTGACTTTCAGGAAGTAGTGAAGCTGGTGCACAGAGCCTATTGGGGTGTTCAACGTGTTCAGTGTGAATAGAAGATGTCCGTCTAAGGATCTGAACGGGTGGAGTTTAGAAAGGCCAAGGAGATGTGAAGGAACATGTTTTGTGTTGATCCGTCTGTCTAGATCAGGGGTTCCCAACCTTTCTTTCTCAGAACCCCCACTTACACCTGATGGAATTTGCTGAATTTATATGGTATTGTAGTGCCGTAAATACAAGGCTTTTTGGCCCTTCAAATATAATCATGTATTTTGTAAAAATTGCTGTGTGACATGTCAATAACATGATTCTTTGACAAATATTTGTCTGGCTAATATTAAGGCCTCAATTTGTCTGGGGCTTGGCGCCCCCCCTGCGAGTGTTGGCGCCCCCCTAGGGGGGGCCCGGACCCCAGGTTGGGAAACCCTGCTCTAGACAGCCACTGGTGAGCAGTTCCTTGTGGAAGAAACAATATACACCGTGCTTCACATTGTAACTCACAGAAAGTGCAAATCCTTTAAAGGACAAGTTCGGAATTTAGCATCATAAGCCACATTCTAAGGTTATTTACGATCATATCTGATCATATCATAACTGATATCAAGTTTCGTCAAATGGTGCACTCTCGAAATATAACCCGTCGCTGTTAACGCACTAAATGGACCCATAGGTGCATAGACAAAATCCCTCAAAAACACCATAAACTCTTGTTGTCTAAGACAGGAAACTCTCTGAGTGGTCACTGGTGTCCGTTGATGTTCTGGCAAAAAAATCGCCACAAAGTATGTTTCCATTTGGGCTCAGATCATCAACAAAGATGTTTAGACTCTTCCGCGTCCCTTATTTATTTTGAACAACAAACACTATCAATGAAATACCAGCTGCAAAGCCATCCTAGGCTTCTTGACTTGTTGGTGTTGTTGTTGGTGTTGTTGTTGTGTAGACCTGTGACCCGGACTCAGAGAACAGTCAACAAGGTTGTGGTGCTTAAACTGAAATCTTTTGCTCTTAGCAACAGTCTAAGACTAACAGTCAAAATGACTAGCTGCTTTCTATTCATATACTTGTGTCAGTCTTAGTAGAGCCAACGGTATGTTAGTCTAATATACCTGGCTCTCTGCTATGCAGAACTTCCTGGATGGGAGAACTCGCCGCAGCCAATGAAAGAGGGACTGCTGTGCAAAGTGAGGTTGGCATGACAACGCTGCCTGGTCTACATGGTTTTTGACTGGGCTGTAAAATGCAAATGCTGTTCTCAAAAGCAGTCTGCCACAAGCCATCTCTCGCACAGAAGAAATCCACCGCACTACACTTTTAATCCTTTTAATCCTTTAGTCCTTAATATTTCATGCCGTGTTTACCGAATCAGAAGTAGTTTATTGCCATTGTACTTTGCATACATAGGATTTTTTTTTTCAGACATTGTGGTGCTTACAACAATACAACAATGGACAGGACAGGACTGTGCATGACTGCATTACAGTATGCATAAGGAATATAATAAGGCTCTCTGT
This sequence comes from Borostomias antarcticus, assembly GCF_949987555.1. Taxonomy (NCBI): domain Eukaryota; kingdom Metazoa; phylum Chordata; class Actinopteri; order Stomiiformes; family Stomiidae; genus Borostomias; species Borostomias antarcticus. The sequence goes on from NC_140236.1 coordinate 2,156,164, forward strand.
GCTGAGACAGTCTTTTTTAGGATTTGGCCTGGCAGAGAGCTCAGAACAGTGTATACTCTATTATGAAAGCCCAACATAATCTATCGGATTAAAGACTATCAATTGCAGCATCTCCAGCATACAGTATCTATCTTACTGTTGATCTATGTTCCCATATGTGCAGAGCGCATCTATGCAGCACCGACCTGGATGTGTGTGCAGTGCAGAGCAGAGATAACGAGAAATAATCTGATCAAACCAAAGTTACCCACCTTCCCAAGGGCTTTATCAGTGTGCATGGTGAGGCTTGAGTAATGGGATGGGATTTCTTCCTCACATACCTCTAAAGTTCAGACAGTCCTTGTGTGACACATGGATAAACAGCCCCCAAACAGAACAAGCCCTAAATAGCTGTTGGTAAAAGTTTGGCAAGTATATGCTGGAAGGAACGTTTATTGCCATGACAACACCACAACCACGTGATTACGAGTTGGTGTCTTGAGATATTCAAGATCAACAGCACTTGGACCTATTTTCTAATTGTTTACTCCCATAGTTGAACCAGTGCCAGTTGGACTACGTAGATCAACCCTACTTTACGGTCTGTTTTTCTTTTTGCTGGCGAGCAGCTCTATAGGTCGTCTCTCTGTCGGTTGGCTGGTTGGTCCACAAAATGTCCACAAAATTGGGACTGGCTGCACATACTGTATGCGTACTAGTGGTTTCACAGACTAGTCGAAAAGCCGACTATCAAACCACTAGTCGACCCGTGCATTGCTGGTTGCCCCATTAAAAAA
>NC_140236.1:2161939-2171939 GCF_949987555.1 Borostomias antarcticus
ATGCGCTTGAGATGCTCTGCTCCTGTGGTGCGTGTAGTCCCACACCAACACATTCATCAAAGCTTTCTCCCCTTCACCTCCCTCTCTCATTCTTTCTTTCCTACAGTCTGAAGGAGTGTGAATAAAGGGATGAAATGAGAGAAAAAAGATGCTGGCATCTTACTATCCCAGAGAGAGAGAGAGAGAGGGAGGGAGGGAGGGAGGGAGAGGGAGGGATGGAGAGAGAGAGAGAGAGAGAGGGAGGGGGAGAGAGAGAGAGATAGAGAGAGGGAGGGAGGGAGAGAGAGAGAGAGGGAGGGAGAGAGAGAGAGAGATAGAGAGAGGGAGGGAGGGAGAGAAAGAGAGGGAGGGAGGGAGAGAGAGAGAGAGATTAATTTATACAGTACACTGTAAAATATGATGCCCTGTTAAACATATGCTGAATCTGTTCTACTTTTTGTTCTTAAACACAGTTCAAATGAGTTTACTGAACTTAGTTGTAGAATCCTGAGAGACCAACGCCTGTAATTTGGAAATTGAGCCGGCAGCAACATTTCACTGTAATTGTACACCGTACATTACATTACAAGAGGAATGTGGAATCTTGAGGCAGAGTGCATGACTAGGTTTATACACCTGTGGCAATGGGACTGAATGAAACACCTGAATTCAATGATTAAGAGGTGTGTCCCAATACTTTTGTCTATGTACTGTACTGTACTGTACAGTAGTGTGTGTGTGTGTGTGTGTGTGTGTGTGTGTAACCTATATATATAGGTTAGTGTGTGTATTTTCTTATGTGAGAGATTGACATAAATATTAGAGTGTGTGTGTGAGAGAGAGAGAGATAGAGAGAGAGGGAGAGAGCTAGAGAGGGAGAGAGAGAGAGAGGGAGAGAGATAGAGAGAGAGAGAGAGAGAGGGAGAGAGCGAGAGAGAGGGAGAGAGAGATAGATAGAGAGAGGGAGAGAGAGAGAGAGAGAGAGAGAGAAGCTTGGTGAAGTGTCTATGAAGAGCGCATCGATTCCCCCGTCTCGCCTGCCGACCCGAGCAGGAGCAAGATAAACAGAGGAAGGTCTCCGGCTCCCAGACTGACCTCAGATCAGCGCCTTCACCCCCAATTGAGGATGACTGCCATTCTGAATCATTGACCAGGTTTCACCTGACTTTATAAGCAGCATCCGTTGTAAAAGTTTTATGGAGTTTTTGGGGGCGGACAGAAACAATGCTAGAACAGTCGGCCGTTGAGAAACGGTCTGGAATCTTAATCAGAGCCTTGAAAGACAGAAAGTAATTTCACGGGTTTTTTCGCTTCACTGTTGGATTTGATAGCAGGCATCGGCATGCTGGTGATGCATTGGAATCGCAGGCTAATGTCACGCCTCCTCCGTTCCTCTGAGATTCGTCGGTTCTAAGGATCTGAGACTTTCGTTTCGGGTTCAGAATCTCCGCGGGGCACAAATCCTCGGTTTCGAGCCATTTAGCTATTTTATATTTTGTGAGAAACACTGCGAGTAATCAGATTAAGGGAAATTCAAACGCGCCTCGCCTCTTCTCCCCCCCTTGTCAGTCTGTCAGGGGACGACGGGTGGGGAGATGAGATCAAAGGATGGAGAGACAGCCTGGAGGTGTCTCCACGAGTGATCAGAGCAGCCAGTCTCTGTCTCACGCCCACTACACCTCGTGGGGGGAGCGTCTCTCTCTCTCTCTCTCTCTCTCTCTCTCTCTCTCTCTCTCTTCTTTCTCTCCGTGAGAAAGCTTTCCACTTGTTTCCATGGAAACAGCACTTTGATTGCCACAGGCTCTGAGACCACGCAAGTCCTGATCAAACAAACAGACATGAATTATAGTCAATAATGGACTGGAGTGTGTGTTAGTTTTAATGGGGGGGAAGTGTCAGGTTATTTTTAGCGCAGGCTACATTCTGTGGAAAGTAGATGGAGACTTTATGATGGTTGTTTGTCTGTGGCGTTCTGCAACATCTTTTTATATGTCTGTGTGTGTGTGTGTGTGTGTGTGTGCATGTTTTTGATATGTTCAGGGCCACCAGGGATTTGGGGCCCCATGAAAAGATATGGCATTGGGCCCCACCAGTGGTGTATGTTTGATTTGAACACTGGGAGGGCCCAGTAAGCGGGGGATCTGGGGGTCGTCCCCAAAGACATTTTGAGCATATTTCCTGCATTCTGGTGAATTTCTATGCACCAATTCAAGACTTTTCTGCATCCGTTTTACGGAGGAAATGTTTTTATTTAAAGGAAAACACTAAATTCAGGCACCAGGTGACAATTCAAAATATAATGGATGAATAATTCAGTAAGGATTGCTCTGAGGAAGGCCTCTGGCCGAAACGTTAGCATGATCCATTGACGGCAAAAATAAAACCGGTGAAATAGAGGATCTGTCCATGTATCTTTTATTGGTGAGTGCTACCAGGCATCTTTGATGTCCTTTTTGATGTTCACAATTTTGGTTTAGCACCACAACAAAGTCTATTTTTTGAGGAAGGCGCATACATTTCTATTGCAACAATAATTCAGTAAGGCTTTCAGGCATCCTGTATTGCTTTCAAATACAGGTATTTAATCTCCTCTACCTTTCTCATTTAATATTGTCCTAGCCCTTTTCAGTCCTGTAGTCGCATGCTCGCTCATGCCAGACAACAGTCCTTTCACCCTCCGTTCACTTCGCCGTCAAAATAAATCGGTGTCGGCCTATTTAGGAGAGGCGCTCATATTTACATATATTAGCTAATCCTACAGATGAACATGAAACTTCACTAACTCAGCAAAAGGGTCTATTTAAACAAATGCTGGGTTTTGAAGCCTCGGCGCTACCATTAAATAACTTATTTAGACGTGTTCTGTCCGAGTGAAATTATTTTTCCGAGGTAGTCTTCTTCTGTGGTGGTGGCGGTCTCTTTGAAGCTTCAAAGAGATTTGGATTTGGATTTTTCTTCAGGAAGCTGAGACATCGGGCTTCACACCAGCTCTCCTCCCTCACAATAGACCATTTTCACAGCTCCACTACTTCCTGAAATTCGTTGGCCATCTTTATTTCCTGTTCTATACTATTGGATGATGTGATTAATCAGGCGTGCCTGCTCATTGTGCTGCTACCCAGGCACACCTGATTAATCATTTTATCCAATAGTATAGGACAGGAAATAAAGATGCCCAACGAATTTCAGGAAGTAGTGGAGCTGTGAAAATGATCTATAGACCACTGCTAGCAACCAACCGCTACAGCAGGAATCAAACGATTTACTCGAGAAAAATCAACGTAAACAGACAATTAGAATCTCACAGGAGGGCTGACCTGCTAGTCACAGACCCTCAGAATCATCTGGACTTTCCTCCCACATAAGGCGCTGCTGAGTATGTTTGTATAAGCGTAGAGTCTGCTGGTTGAGCGGAGGGAGGGGAGTGTGAGAGAGCCGTGGACCTGGTAGAGGCGCCAGGCTGCCTGCTCTGGTATCTGCTCTCTGCAGCGAGCTCAACAGATATTAATATGTCACTGTTGTGGATAAACTAACTGAGGGAGACAAGGATCTGTGCCTGCTGACCTTTGCTAGGAGCGTGTGTGTGTGTGTGTGTGTGTGTGTGTGTGTGTGTGTGTGTGTTTACCTGTGTACCAGCATTTGTGCTTGTGTTTTTGCTGTCATGTTAAAGCAAAATTGTATTACAAATGATTTATTACGACTCATTTCTGGAAGCAAACCTATAAAATAATGTGTGCAAACATGATTATGTGAATATACAGCAACAAAACAACAATTAATAAACGTCTTTATTCATCACACGTCACATGGTGGCCACGCTGAAACACACAAACATACATATATCCTCTCTTTACATACGGGGGCCAGAAAAGTGAGCTGTAAAAATTCTTCCCTGACCTCTCTCAACATATACAACATAACAATATACAGTAGATGTGCGACATATTAATTGGCAAATTGGAAAAAATTATCAGCTAACTATACTAGTACTAGTAACTTTTTTTATTTAATTAAAAAAAATATTTTTGTTTTTATTTTTCCCCTACACTGTGTGCTTGAGTGCTAGACTGTCCTTGTGTACTGTCCTCCCTTTTCGTGCGATCTTTCCTCTCCCTTTCGTTCTGCCCTCGGGCTGCGCTCCGGGCCAGTGTATCAACTGGATGGGGAGCGCATTACGAATGCAGTACCTATACCTGTACCTATAGCCACTAGTACAGTTAGAGGCAGTACCCGCGTTTGGCAGAGAGACACTGAGGAGGCTACATTACCAGCAGGACGACACACAGTTAATATCTCCCTAATGATACAAATAAAATTGCAGTGCAATATATTGATTATAAAGATATTTAAACAATCTGGCAGCACACTGCTACAACATTAGTTCCTGTAGCTGGCTAGCTATCTGAAGTTACTGTTTCGAAATTATTATTGATCTTTGTGGTAGGCTATTCACTTCCCCGATCGGGGAAATTATAGTGTCTTCATGTCATGTAAAACAGACCGAGAATAGGCCCTCAAGTCAAAAATAGTGAACTCATCCTTTATGGGTAGTGTCAGGCGTTTAGCTGTGAGTGGTTAGCGTTAGCGGTGTAGTAGCAATGATTTAACACTTAATTGACTGTAATGGCTAGTATAAGTGTTGATGTAAATCACCAGGCTGGCTAGACTGGCCTCAATCCAAGCCTATAAAAGTGTCTCTTAAATGTTAGGAGTGCCAATAAACAAATAATGGATTCATTTTTTATTGCTTCAACTCCGATCACGTGTATTTCCCACCCACTGTACGCCTCATCTCACTTCTTTGTGTCCTGCTAACTTTGAGACTCTTTATATTCGTGACACTGCTCTTCCGCCCGTATCCGTAACGATGACAGCGGCCAATCTCTGCCCAGTTGAAGTGCTGAATGAATATGTTGTTGACGCAGGCTTGAGTTTGTCCCAGGAAAGGCGGAGCTGGGAAAGGCGAAGCAACGCCGGACAAATAGGTAAAACATACAGCGTGTGGCTGACTGGACCCCGGGGCCGCGCCGGCAAAATATATATGGCAGCCGTTTCTATGGAAACACCTCATTAGCTGGGTAGAGAGAGAATGCGCGTGTGGGAGAGAGATGCAGAGAGAGAGAGAGATGCAGAGAGAGAGAGATGCAGAGAGAGAGAGAGAGAGATTCAGAGAGAGAGAGAGATTCAGAGAGATAGATGCAGAGAGAAAGAGAGAGATTCAAAGAGAGAGAGATGCAGAGAGAGAGATGCAGAGAGAAAGAGAGAGATTCAGAGAGAGAGAGATGCAGAGAGAGAGAGATGCAGAGAGAGAGAGAGAGAGAGATTCAGAGAGAGAGATGCAGAGAGAGAGAGAGATGCAGAGAGAGAGAGAGAGATGCAGAGAGAGAGATGCAGAGAGAGAGAGATGCAGAGAGAGAGAGATGCAGAGAGAGAGAGAGATTTCCCTGCAGATCTTTCTCCTGCAGGTTATAATTAAACGGCCTGGAGTTAGAAGCCAGCCCTGATGAGAGGAAAACCTCACGCCTGCTCTTGTCTGAGAGCGTTGAGCAGGAGGATTTGGGGTAATAATCATCACGAGGAATCTAATCACAGAGATCCTCTCCCCTGCAGCAAACTGGGCTCCACTGGGATTCGGCTTCTAATTGCTCTTTTTTTTTTTCCATTGTGGAGTGAGTTCTCCCTCTACACCCCCCCCCCCCCCTCCTCTCTCCCTCCCCTACTCCCCCGTCCCAGGGCAAAGCCAGAGTCATGGTACGCCTTGTCACTCTTCTGGACGTGCAACGTCAGGTCCAAGGCGTTCCTGGCCTTTGCCCGTCCTCTTCGTCATCTGCCAAGCGCCCACGTCGATGTAATTGGCTGGGCCGGGTTTTCAAGCAGGCCTGTTGCTTTGTTGGGTCGGACTATTCTAGAATTGTTTGGCCGTTGTGGTTAACTTGTTCTTAGTAGGATAGTTGTTGAAAAAATGAGACACATACTGTACAAATCCAATGGTGTTGACAAGACAGCAACAAGTCTGCAATGACAGTCAACCTGGCTTTCCGAGGCCAGTGTGTTTCTGGGCTGTGTGTGTTCAGTGCTGTTTGGATCACGGTGTGTGTGTGTGTGTGTGTGTGTGTGTGTGTGTGTGCGTGTGTGTGTGTGTGTGTGTGTGTGTGCGTTCTCATTCCTCTGAGGTATGAGCTCATAACGTGCAAGTAGGGCTGCTTTTTCCCACGTTCTGTGGTACAAGCAGCCGATTGGACAGAGAGCCACCAATGCTAACGTCTACAAGGAAAGCTCAATCCTCCTTGGTGACCCTAAGGCATCACATCTGAGGCCCGACCCCAACTTGAAATCCGCAAGTGCGAGTGAGTCTTTGCAGAAATAGCTTGTTGTCATTGATTAATGTATGTTTTCCACAACAGATAGGATTGGTCTGAGGAGTAGTGTCATATAGTTCATTGTCCCTATACAGCGCTTCACAACATTGTCAGCATGGGGTCCTCATAACAGATGGCATTGTCCTTGAAAGTTTTCCTGTTTTAATCTGCAAAATGGTCCAGTCGGCCAAACACTCCTCCAGGCCTAAGAGGCCACGCTACAGGGATGCTGAACTGATGGCCACTGATGTTAGTGGTATAATTAGACCTGCACTCAACGAAACTTTGCTGTTTCTCTTTTATTCTTTTGTTTTTTTTTACATGCAGTTAGAGGTTTCGGCTGCCTGCCTTCTTCAGTTACTGCATGTCTTTAGATACTAGGGCTGGGTATCGAGTCGAATTTCAAGAATCGATTCGATTCCGATTCACAAGGTTCAGAATTGATTATCACGATTCGATTCGATTCAATTCAATATCGATTCGGTTAGTGTTACTAAAACCTGTTTTTTTTGCTGTAACCTTAATTACATGACTGCCAAGTTATGCAACATATCAATACCAGGGCTGGGTATCGATATTGATTTCCAAAAATGAATGAATGAATGAATCATTGAATGAATGAATGAACTATTCATTCCTTCATTTATTCATTCATTCATTAAATAAAAGATCGATTTTGGGATTCATGAATCGATTCTGAATCATTTGATTCAGAATCGATTCAGAATCGATTAATCGATTTTTTAAACCCAGCCCTATTAGATACACAGGTTGTGTCCAGTTTACTGGCTGTGTATCTAAAGACATGCAGTAACTGAAGAAGGCAGGCAGCCGAAACCTCTAACTGCATGTATAAAAAATAATTGAATGAAAGAGAAACAGCAAAGTTTCGTTGAGTGCAGGTCTAATTATACCACTAACATCAGTGGCCATCAGACATTTTGAATTTCTCCTGGCTTGGATCGGCCCGGCACCGGAACAAACAGTTTTATCAATTTCCAAGCACACTGATCCATTGAACTCACTGATGTTAGTGTGCATGCAGACCGGGAAGAACAAACAAGGGAGGCTATTAGCAGGCCAATTTATATTTTTTTCAAAAGCTAATGCATGTTTTCTCCCTGAGGCAAACTCCCATTTCTCAGAGCACTGGTCACAGCGTGAGGGCAGTGGGGGGATCTCTCTAATTAAAACCCACACCACTCTCCTCCCTCTCTGCCTAGAAATCTGCAGTCAAGACATGGAGTATAGTTCAATTACAGCACTTCAACAGTTACATTGTGCTGCAGGTGTAGACATTCATCAGTATAGGCCTAGTTGTCCAGCCATGCGTCAGCTTTGACTAAATTATCTAGAGACACGAGTTATTGGTATCATACTGTCATACTATCATGGGAAGCTGGGTTATTGTAATATTTCAGAGAAAGCAGGGGTCTGTTATTTCACAGCTCATGCTGCAGTATTTTTGATTCTCTCTTCATCATGGGTGTTGTGTCTGTGGCTCAGTGGTAGAGCGGGTTGTCCAATAATCGTAGGGTCGGCGGTTCGAAGCTGCTGCCATTGGTGTGTGAATGGGTGAATGAGAGGCCTTCATTATAAAGCGCTTTGGATAAAAGTGCAGTCCATTTACCTCGTTAGTGCCATGTTGATATCTTTGATAAAGACAGCGCTTGAAACTTGCAAACAAATCTCTAAATAACAGACATGTCATATCCAACGACTAAAAGTTCTCAGTACATGATTGTTTGCAAATTAAAGTATATTGAGTGCAAAAAATCAACTTCCTACATCCTGTTTGATGATGTTGATATAATATCTGGCCGGCGCTGGGCCTCTGTGTCCCGCTGGTCACATGCACAGACATGACTCCTGCCGGCTCTGCATGTGAGCGGACGCCTGTAGGCCCCTGGCCCCTGGGAAATTCAATTCAAGGTGAGATCCCATCAATTTTCACATGGCAGGGTGACGGTGCACGTCTTGGAAAATGCTTCTCACCAGGCTTTGGGGGGTTGGTGAACAACTTCCCTGCCCACGTGCAACGGCCCGCTCGCTGGTGTACATGACCTAAGCACCTAAGCAACAGGGAGACGGGGGGGGGGGCGTGTTCTGTGTTCTGTGTGAAGGCTAGAGTTTGAGAAGTAATGGCTTCTCACGAACAGCTGGGGCACAAAGTCAATCCCATTCCTTCCTGTGTGTTACTTTCTTTTTAGTTTCCGGTGGCGGCGTGTGCGTGTGTGTGTGTGTTTGTCTTTTAGCAGGATTACGCAAATATTACTGGGCCGGTTTTCATGAAACTCTGTGGAAGGGTGTAGCATGGTCCAACTTAGAACCCATTACATTTTGGAACAGATCCGAAGCATGAATCGGGTCCACGGGCTGCCAGAATACAGACTACGGACTGGCCATTCACCTCCATTCATTTTTTTGGACTATGATTACGCAAAAACTACCAAACCGATTTTTATTAAACCTGGTGGAGTGGTGCATCATGGGACACTTTAGAACCCCTTAAAATTTGGAGCAGATCCGAATCACGGGCTGGATCCACAAATGAAAAAACTTAGAACAAAGCCAGCTCCCTGTGTGGGGGCGCTAGAGACACAGGGTTTGGACTGGGGTGTGCGGGGGGAGAGCCTGGAGTGCACCGCACTGCCCCCCGCCGGCTGTGACCCGAGGGGGGCGCCACAGAGTCAGCCAAATACAGCCACCAATTCACCTCCATTTCTGTATGTGGAGAGGACAATGTAAGGATAGACAGGAAAGGTCAGAGAGAGAGAGAGAGAGAGAGAGAGAGAGAGAGAAAGAGGGGAGGACATGCAGCACATGGCCCGGGCTGGAAGCGAACCCGGGCCGCTATGTAAAGCCTTGTGGTTCTGTATCCACCTTAACCCAACGAGCCACCGGGCTGCGCCCCCCTACCCACATCGCAGGCTGGGACTCAACTCATCATTGTTGTCACTGTGTTGTTGCGCTGGGTAAATTCTCCTCCTGACCCCCTTCTTTAAGCAAACTGTAAAGTCTCCCCTCGCTCATACTTTCCCCCCCATAGACATGCACTGTAAACAGTATGAAGGAAGAATCGCTAGAGCACACGAGGCCTCTGAGGCCGTTTATTCGCTGCCGATAAACACCACTAACACCGTGTCCTAACTACACGAGACGCGAGTGAGCGTCAGCGACAAAATGCGTTCCATTACTTTGTTTTCTATTATGTCCTAACTGGATGCGAGCGACGCAGCGCGAAGCGACGTTTTAACTGCCCTTTTGACGCTCGCCCTGTTCCTATTTTCCTCCTGTCGCTCGCGTTGACAGGCGTTCGTTCTTTAACTGTCTTCAGTTGGGAATAAAGACAAATGAGGTAACAGAACAGGAAATGTAACGGTTTCAGTTAGGACAGCAAGCGTGCGATGTCGCGTTCTGTTGCTCGCGTCGCAAGCAGTTAGGACACTAACATTTCGAAAAATTACATTTTCATCAGTCATGAAGATTGAAGAATGAAGAATTTTCTGAACGTTAGTCGTGTTTATCTGCACCGAATAAACGGCCTCAAATGCCTCGTGTGCTCCAGTGACTCCTCCTTCAAACTCTTCAGTTCCTCCCTGAGAAGCACCGGGCCGCCCTTCACAAGCTGATGTGTGACGAGGATCGCCTTTTGTTTCACA
>NC_140236.1:2174439-2184439 GCF_949987555.1 Borostomias antarcticus
CTCAAAACACTACATCACTTCCTGTCTGCACACGGGCGATCGATTCTGTCACTCTCTCTCTCCCGAGGGCGGTCTCAGACAACATTCGTTTCACTTCATCAGCGACCGGCGACCTGTACTCTGCAACGCCGCGCGTCCCTCACACCCTCTCTACACCTCCTTCTCTCCCCCTCTCTACACCTCCTCTATCTCTGCCTCGTTCTCTCCATCCGTCTCCCACTCCCTCTCTCCCTCGCTTCATCTGTCTCTCCCTCTCAGTCCCGGAGAGATGCACACCACTTCATTTCGAGACTCAGAATCAATTTCAGGGATAATCTATTTGATTAGAGTTGAGCGAAATAAATGGATTTGTTCCACTCTGTTAAAAGTGATCTTTATTATTTTGCCATTTCTCGTCCCTTTCGTGAAGACACAGTATTGATACCTGGGGTGTTGTTTTTCAGACCTCCAAATAGGTCAAGAGGTTCTCCGGGGTCTGTTACGGGATATGAAGAACATGATTTATTGATGTGCTGTGTGGGGAATTGTGATGCCAGGGGGCGGTAAATTGAAATTGGTCTTTCAGACTCCGGAAACTCATGCATCCTTCCCCAGAGTGTCTCACACCACAGTCATCAGCACAAACCCACATTCATTCTGCCCAGGCTCATTTCCCTTATTGCTTTTATATTGAGAGAGCAGGCATATAGATTGTGTTTTTACCCGTGTGTTTCCACCTCCTCTCAACATTAAGTGCAGTAGGAGATTCTGGTCCCCAGTAATAACAGTCTTTGTTTTGTTGGAAGTTTAACATGAACCGTATGCGAGCCGGAGCCCGTCACTATCACTTGATGACTCGAGTAGCATGCTACATTTATCCTGCATACTAAACACATGTTTTCGTGGAGTAGTATGTACGTACTACATAGCATGTAGTATGCGAATTGCAGTATGTGCTATATAGTATGTAGCATGTAGTATGGACATTCGGACATGGTCTTGTTCTCTGTAAAGCGCATTGTGTTGCCTCTGTGTATAAAATGCGCTATACAAATAAAGCATTGATTGATTGATTGATTGATTGATTGATTGATTGATTGATTGGTTGATTGGTTGATTGATTGATGTTCCCACACCAGGTGTGACTATGAAGCTGATGGACGAGGTGGCCGGTATTGTGGCGGCCCGTCACTGCAAGACCAACATCGTCACCGCCTCTGTGGACGCCATCAACTTCCATCGCAAGATCCACAAAGGTATGACAGCTCTGAAATATCATTTTTCTGCTCGAAGACGCTCGGCTTTTCGATGGTAACTAAACTAGCATCGACCCACAGTTCTGGCATCCATGGCACCAGCTATGCGTTTGATTGAGGCTACAGTATTCTTCAGTATACAAACAAGCAGTGAATAAAATAAAATGAATAAAATGATTCAGGTAATAAAACTAATTTAAGGATAAAAGGACAAGAGGATAAAGGATACAAGGAGTGCTCCTAATTGTAAGCTTAGTTAAAGAGGTGTGTTTTAAGTTGCCATTTAAAAATGTCCACTGTGGCCGCCTCTCTAAAGCTGAATCCCAAATCGCGCACTTAGGCGAAAGTGCAGAGCACTCGCGGCCTTGTGGCCTTACATGCGCGTTCCCGCTAAGTCCACAAGGGCTCAGGGTAGTTCCAAAACGGAATTGCTAGGTCCACAAGTGCGCCACGCCGCCATTTTGCGCACTTTAACCGCACTTACCGAAAGTCCGCAATTTCACGGACTTAGGAGCAGAAAATACCCACAGCCCACCGCGTCTCATGTGACACAGTGCTTGAGTGCATCCGAGTCATGATCCGAGTGCATCACACATAAATGATGACATTTGCAGATAACACAACATTTATCTTGAAATCCACATGCTGCAAACATATCCCACCCAACCTAATTTTTTAATTATTATTAAATTAAAACAGACCTCAATCGGTCAATTTGCAGAGCTGAAGGGAGCGTCAGAGCAGCCTCTGCGTCGGAGGAACGCGGCAGCCAATGAAAACGAAGTGGGAGGGGCATTGAGCGAAACTGGGAGTGCTGTCCCATTTAATTCACGGCCCTGCACCCTCTGGCCCTTCCAGCTGACGTCAATTAAGTGCTCAGGCCTCAGGCCACAAGTGCGAGGGGCCGCAAGTGCGGTTTGCGCACTCAGATTGGGATTCAGCTTAATACTCTTTGATATGGTGTTCCATAAATTAGCTTCCCCAATTTTAAGGGACACAATAGTGGGTGCGCACTGGCCAGCTCCTGTCCCATCTTTGGGTTGATCTAGATCTAACACACTAGACTCAAGTACATTTACATTTAACAGAGACTCAGAGACAGTTTATAAAAACAGTGCTATCAGCTATTAAGTAATTAGCTTAAAGGAATATGCTCGTTTTTGACAACCTGGACCTTATTTACGACATATTATAAGAAGTTTGACTCACCCAGATCACTTTTTTGTTGTTCGGAGGCCTGTAGAAGAAATATAAAATCCAGCGCGAGCCAGTATATCCATGTAATGGCGGCGCACGGGGCATAGGGAATGCCGTTTCTCAAAATCCATTTTCGGCCGCTAAACGGTTGTTTTCATCAATCACATTGCATGAATCGACAGTTGATATTCCTCTACGCCAGCCATTGTTTTGGTTCCAAATAAGGGGTCTTGATCCTCTGTAACAAGCCTCTTTACAAGCCGCTCCCCCACTTGCTCCAGCACGCATGCGCACAGGCCAGCGCGCAGACTTGCTATTCTCCGTCTGTAGGCTACACTCGCGGCTCACATTCTCTGCGCTACGATCGGATTTTCTAGATCCTCTAAATCTGACAAATATTCAGCCATATTGCACACAATATTCTAGGCACCAACAATCCGATCGTAGCGCAGAGAATGTGAGCCGCGAGTGTAGCCTACAGACGGAGAATAGCAAGTCTGCGCGCTGGCCTGTGCGCATGCGTGCTGGAGCAAGTGGGGGAGCGGCTTGTAAAGAGGCTTGTTACAGAGGATCAAGATCCCTTATTTGGAACCAAAACAATGGCTGGCGTAGAGGAATATCAACTGTCGATTCATGCAATGTGATTGATGAAAACAACCGTTTAGCGGCCGAAAATGGATTTTGAGAAACGGCATTCCCTATGCCCCGTGCGCCGCCATTACATGGATATACTGGCTCGCGCTGGATTTTATATTTCTTCTACAGGCCTCCGAACAACAAAAAAGTGATCTGGGTGAGTCAAACTTCTTATAATATGTCGTAAATAAGGTCCAGGTTGTCAAAAACGAGCATATTCCTTTAACTGTTGTGGCTACCGACTCCAAGCGGAGGGATGTTCCTGCCATTTTAATTATGTTTTGTACTATATTAGGTTTTCTAATGTACAATAAACTGTGGCGCTAATGAATCCCAGTTTATGAATAGTACATGAGCTGACAATGTGAAAAATCCAATAAAGCCTATTAATACTGTGGTAGAGTAGCTACCGCTAACTGGTATCACATTAAACACCAGCCACCGCTAACTGGTATCACATTAAACACCAGCCATCTTGTATCTGTAGCATACTGTGGTAGAGTAGCTACCGCTAACTGGTATCACATTAAACACCAGCCATCTTGTATCTATAGCATACTGTGGTAGAGTAGCTACCGCTAACTGGTATCACATTAAACACCAGCCATCTTGTATCTGTAGCATATCCGTGGTTTTCTAATCTTGCAGTTTCCATCCTGGTTTTCCGTTGCTGGACTATTGTTTCCTTATTCCGTCAGTGTGAGGATATGAATCATTAATGCCCCTCTGTTAGGCTAGCTCCTCTCTCCCTCCCCCTCCCTTGTCTGGTGTTCATGAGAGCCAGGATTAGGGGAGGTTGCATACAGGCCTCTCACGCTCCAAGACTCGACAACATTACTGGCATAGATCTTTATCAACGGAACTTAATGCTCTTTTCCAATAACGCTATCTCGCGTTACAGAGTGGGGGTCGGGCTGACATCAGAGAGGCTCGTTCACGCGAACTTGACAGAGCTTTTACCATTTGTAAATTATTTAGATACTGTGTTTGACTTCGACGTTGTAAAGCCTTATTGTGTTATCATTCCTGTCTTTTACTGGTTACTTTACAAGTGTGAAAACAGAAAACGACTCTGTTTTCACAGAAATCTTTTGAGAATTTTTTGTCACAGGAGTCATGCTCGTTTGTATAGATGAATTGTTTCATACCATACACATACTTTTACCCCATGGTACCCCATCAACAACAGCTCTCCAGATAATTTGGCGTGAATCCTGATATGCTGCAGTTCTGCTGATGCCAAGCGTTTGCGTTCAGATCCATTTCTTGGCTTCCTGTCAACAGTAGAGAGTGGGCCTGGTGGAGCTGGAGAGCAGTGAGGATAGACTCAGGATATGAAGTGTTGTAAACACAGTGAGTGACGCCAGTGTCACGGTTGAAAGGACATGGTGGGTGTCTATGTGGTGACCTGCCTCTCCTCTCTGTCCATGTCAACAGAATTATGATGCTGTACCAAAGTTCACCCATATGAAAAATATATACTGGTTTAAAGATTGTAGAAGATTCTTGTAAATCACACCTGACACCTGAAAGTGTTGTTGGCTGGGAGATAGCTTGCCCCTTTGTAAAAGACAGAGTTTCCGATGGCCAACAATTGGTCAATTTTTTCCTTGGCAATGGTGTTTAGAAGATTACAAGGTGCGGTCTGATTGGTCAATGGTGTTTAGAAGATTACAAGGTGCGGTCTGATTGGTCAATGGTGTTTAGAAGATTACAAGGTGCGGTCTGATTGGTCAATGGTGTTTAGAAGATAACAAGGTGCGGTCTGATTGGTCATCCTCACAGCTACGCTGGGTTTGTTGATGGTTGGGATGTAGACCATTGTTCTGTCTCTCTTTTCTTCTCTTCTTCTCTTCTCCTCCCTCTGCTCTGCCCTTTTCTTTGCCTGTTCTTCTTTGGGCTCTCTCCTCATAGGCCTTGGCCATTGTCTCTCTTTCTCTCTCTCTCTCTCTCCTCATAGGCCTTGGCCATTCTCTCTCTCTCTCTCTCTCTCTCTCTCTCTCCTCATAGGCCTTGGCCATTGTCTCTCTCTCTCTCTCCTCATAGGCCTTGGCCATTCTCTCTCTCTCTCTCTCTCTCTCCTCATAGGCCTTGGCCATTGTCTCTCTCTCTCTCTCTCTCTCTCCTCATAGGCCTTGGCCATTCTCTCTCTCTCTCTCTCTCTCTCCTCATAGGCCTTGGCCATTCTCTCTCTCTCTCTCTCCTCATAGGCCTTGGCCATTCTCTCTCTCTCTCTCTCTCTCCTCATAGGCCTTGGCCATTCTCTCTCTCTCTCTCTCTCTCTCCTCATAGGCCTTGGCCATGGGTTCTGCAGTGCAAAGCTGTATTTTCCCTTCACACATACAAATACAAGAAAGTAAAGAAGTAAAAGAAAAAGAAGTTTTAGTCTGTACGTGTTCTCCCGGAGCAGATGTGACTCCGGGGGCGGCCCTGCCCCGTGGCGGAGTCACCGACGTGCTGCCCGCTGCCGTGGCGTGGGACACATCCATCACCCCCCACCACTCCCAGGCACACGCAGGCAGAATGGATCAAACCAGGAGAGGCTGTGGAGTTCTCCTCCTCACTGAGGGAGAAGACTGCGGAGTCAGACTTTCTCACAGAAAACACCAACTGCTCTGTTTTTTTGTACTTTGAGAGACGTTGGATGTTAATACTTAATAGATCTCGGAGAAAAAACAATCCTAACTCTGGCATAAGATCATGGATGATTAGAGGCCGATATGCCGTTAGAGATCGGCAGTAGAACAGCACCCTTCATCACTATGGAAGCTCAAGGTCCTATTACAAAACAATAAGGACATACTATACATCCCTGAGATTACATTACATTAGTCATTGACTGTAGCAGACGCTTTTATCCAAAGCAACTCAGAAGAGAAAGAGACATGTGCTTTGGACTGGCATTAAGCTCACAACCTAACGAATGCAGCAAACATGTCCTGCTCGCACGCACATGCACACAGAGCCATGAGATGCATTCAGAGGCGGAGGTCTGTGCTCGCCAAGCACCATGTCTAGTTAACTTCCATCTGTGATCTGATGAGGGACAATTCCAAATGAGTCCTTTTTTTTAAGATTTATTTTTTAAGGCATTTCTGCTTTATTAGGGATAGGACAGTGTACTGTAGGTGACAGACAGGAAAGGTGGGAGAGAGAGAGAGAGAGAGAGAGAGGAAGAGAGAGGAAGACATGATGGGCCGGATTCGAACCCAGGCCGCTGTAGAAAGGACTAGCCTTTACATGGTGAACGCCCCAACCCATTGAGCTACCGGGGCGAAAATGAGTCAATTTTAATGTAAATTTTGTTGCTTTAGTGCACCTGAGTCACTGAATGTGACACAGCTACAGTAATAAGCAATGAATCCCAGGCAGTCTCCATCACAAGCAATGTAAATCACAAATGAAGTCAAGTTTCCATTTTAATCTTAATACACCATTAAATGGTCAACCAGTAAAGTTTATGATTCAGTTTTCAGTTGAATTTTCATCGATGACGGCAGACTTAACAGCACATCAAATAGAAAACAGTAGGATTTCATGCGCGTCTACATTTTCTATCAAAGAACGAACATTTCCAGAAGGCAAGCAGGTGCAGAGTGCGATTCATAATCTGTGCCTGCGATGGTGCTCGGAGCGCTTTGTAGCTGAAATTGGCAAAGATAGAAGTGAAGAAAAGCGAGCGTGTTTTCTAATTACTCCCGTTGGAACAGTGAAAGAGCTGAATTGTTATCACCTTTTCCTTGCTGTCCTTCAGAGGCACAGGCTTTGAAGTTGTGTGATGCAATTTCTTGGATGAAATACTCTAAGCGTAGAACCAAGTCAGTGGAACTGTTTGTGAGAATTGCTGAAGAAATACTAATAAACAGCAACGGCTGTCTGGTCTTAGACTGCCAGTTTTAGTTGAATTACCGTTTGTAGAGTTAAGCTTCTAAGCTATTTATCCAACAGTCAAAAGAGCAATGAATAGCAAGGCTTCCCTCAACGCTGTACAGTTTCTTCAATTAACGGCTACATATTCTGGTCACACTTTACAATAAGAGTCACAAAAAACATTAGTTAACTGTTAACTAATGCTTATTTAGGGTTAGGTTAGGTTACTAATGTTAATTAATACCTTAGTTAAGGTTAGGGTTAGGGTTAGGTGAGTTAACCTTAGTTAACATAAATAACATTAGTAAATGGTTAATAGAGACATTAGTTAACTGTTACTTAATGCTTAATAATGCATTAACTAATGCTTATTAATGTACTGTTATTGTAAAGTGTTACCCATATTCTAATAGGATGATTGACAGCTCCGCATCAATGCTACATGATTCAGTAGAGGTGCGGTACGCCGTGACCTTTGCTTGAGCGGTTTATTTTGTGATTAACACACTGAGGCGGAGGAATAATGTGCGGATGAGACACGGTGTGACCTTATCCGTTTTGGGTGATTCCAGGTTGTTTGACGTGTCTCTCCCCAGGCTGCGTGGTGACCGTGTCGGGGCGGATGACGTTCACCAGTAACAAGTCCATGGAGATCGAGGTGTTTGTGGACGCCGATGACCTGGTGGAGCAGGGGAAGTACCGCGCCGTCACCGCCTTCTTCACCTACATCTCCCTGGACAAGGAGAGCAAGCCTCTACCCGTCCCCCCAATGAAGGTACGTCACCTCGCCAGCGAGGTCAAGGTCAAGGTCAAGGTCAACTTTATTTATATAGCACATTTAAAATCAACCGAAGTTGCACCAAAGTGCTTTACAGTATATACAAATAAAAAATAAAAAAACAGACAA
This sequence comes from Borostomias antarcticus, assembly GCF_949987555.1. Classification (NCBI taxonomy): domain Eukaryota; kingdom Metazoa; phylum Chordata; class Actinopteri; order Stomiiformes; family Stomiidae; genus Borostomias; species Borostomias antarcticus. Next base: position 2,182,285 of record NC_140236.1, read on the forward strand.
TACATACAAACAATACTGAATAAAAAAAAGTGCACGGTTTAAAACGACACAATCATACCAGGGAGCGATCAGCGACCCCCCAGGAAAGACCCCCCTCCTCCTCAATGGGCGTCCAACTCAGGCCCTCTGCCTTGCCAACAGTCGTGACAGTCCTCTAAAAACACTGATTACCAACGCACACACACACACACACAGGTGCCCACCCGACACACACACACTCTCTCTGTCCTACCTGCCTGTGCTCTTCTCTGCTCTCTGTATTTGCTGTAGTACCAAGCCTCTATGGGGCGGGGCGTAGCTCAGAAGGTAGAGCGTCCGGCTAGGGGTCACCAGCTGGACACCCAACCCCAAAATCGCTCACGTGGGGCACGGTGGCGTAGTACCTAGTACTGTCCCCTCACAGCAAGAAGGTCTCCGGGCCTTTCTGCACGGAGTTTGCATGTTCTCCCCGTGTTCACAAGGGTTCCCTCCCAAAAGAACCCAATACAAAAAACATGCAGAAGAACAGATGCTCTTCAGTCCGGTCCCTGACCAGGATTTGGACTGAGCACTTGGACTTGGTTCCCCGGGCGCCACTGACGAGGCGGCCCACTGCCCCTGGCTGCCCCTGGAGGAGGACGGCCCACTGCCCCTGGCTGCCCCTGGAGGAGGACGGCCAGCTGCCCCTGGCTGCCCCTGGAGGAGGACGGCCCACTGCCCCTGGCTGCCCCTGGAGGAGGACGGCCCACTGCCCCTGGCTGCCCCTGGAGGAGGACGGCCCACTGCCCCTGGCTGCCCCTGGAGGAGGACGGCCCACTGCCCCTGGCTGCCCCTGGAGGAGGACGGCCCACTGCCCCTGGCTGCCCCTGGAGGAGGACGGCCCACTGCCCCTGGCTGCCCCTGGAGGAGGACGGCCCACTGCCCCTGGCTGCCCCTGGAGGAGGACGGCCCACTGCCCCTGGCTGCCCCTGGAGGAGGACGGCCCACTGCCCCTGGCTGCCCCTGGAGGAGGACGGCCTGGATGGGAGAAATGCAGGGAACTATTTCCACTGGAAACCGAGACTAAACCACAAAGCTCTCTCCTGTCCAACCGCTAGAAATATCTCTATTTGAGCTGTATCTTCAATTTCACTACATTTCCACTTCACTACCATTGTTCTTAATCTCGGCATGAATCAAATCAGTTTCCATTTCAGGGGCTGATTACAGGGGCTTTGTTTTCAGGGCAGAATTATGGTGACAACTGACAAGCAGCATTATTTTAATTTGAAAAATGTGAAGGTGTATTTTAGCAATTCATTTTTCAGTGCTTGTCAGATTAAAAAGGCAGAGAATGGAGAATGGTGTGTGTGTGTGTGTGTGTGTGTGTGTGTGTGTGTGTGTGTGTGTGTGTGTGTGCCTGTGTGCGTCTTTCTCTGAGCACGCATTAATGTGTGTGTATAATGTGTGTTTCTGTATGTTTGTTTTACTTTGTGTGTTTTTGCTGCTGTGGGTGGGTTCACGTGTGTGTGTGTGTGTGTTTGTGTGTGTGTGTGTGTGTGTGTGTGCCTGTGTGCGTCTTTCTGTGAGCACGTATTAATCTGTGTGTGTGTATAATGTGTGTTTCTGTATGTTTGTTTTACTTTGTGTGTTTTTGTTGCTGTGGGTGGGCTCACATGTGTGTGTGTGTGTGTGTGTGTGTGTGTGTGTGTGTGTGTGTGTGTGTGTGTGTGTGTGTGCGCGTCTTTCCGTGAGCATGCATTAATGTGTGTGTGTGTATAATGTGTGTTTCTGTATGTTTGTATTACTTTGTGTGTTTTTGTTGCTGTGGGTGGGCTCACATGTGTGTGTGTGTGTGTGTGTGTTTGTGTGTGTGTGTGTGTGTGTGTGTGTGTGTGTGTGTGTGTGTGTGGGATGAGCCTCAATCAAGGCTTTTAAGGCGTGACCATTTCCTGAGGGGTTGAGCAGAGGATGAGAGACTGTGAAGGAGGGAGATCCATACAGCATTGATCTGAGCCTTTCTATTCCTAGCAGGCAGTCCCTGGGTGCCTGGGAGGCAGTCAGACCCTCTCAGCCTGGGAGGCAGTCAGTCCCTCTCAGCCTGGGAGGCAGTCAGTCCCTCTCAGCCTGGGAGGCAGTCAGACCCTGGGTGCCTGGGAGGCAGTCAGACCCTCTCAGCCTGGGAGGCAGTCAGACC
>NC_140236.1:2191939-2196939 GCF_949987555.1 Borostomias antarcticus
CGCTACAGCAACAGTCTAAAGTTTAAAACTTTAAAAAATCATAACAAATCAGCCATAGGTGCTATCACTGTAAAACCACCACGTGAATGTAGTCCCAAGTGAGACAAAACTTTCATACACTGACCTTGCAGGAATTTTGATTATTATTATTATTCTCCATCTTCCACTGAAGTCTAACTTCCCGTGGACAAAAAATCACCAAAATTTGCATATAGCTCCAGTACTATACCCAAAGTCCTCAACCTGCATTGTAGGTCAATAAACCTGAAGGTGGCGCTACAGCAACAGTCTAAAGTTTAAAACTTAAAAAAATCATAACAAATCAGCCATAGGTGCTATCACTGTAAAACCACCACGAGAATGTAGGCCCAAGTGAGACAAAACTTTCATACGCTTTGACCTTGCAGGAATTTTGAAGTCCATCACTCGGATTTCTTCATAAACTGTTAAACCTATCAAACCTATCTCCTCCCACATTTTTAGTTCAATTGACACCAAAATTGATCTACTGTATCTTCAGACTGTCCTTACCAAACGATCCTCACAGATTTTTGAAATATGAAAAATGGAGCCCACAGCACATCAAAAAGTTTAACTGTTAACAGTTCTGTATATAGTTCCTATTAATTCTCGCCAAATCAATGTCTGATCATCCTCATAAAAAGTGACAACATTAGCCACATATCCAAGATGTAGTATGATTTTTTTCAGAATTTTTTCTCAGAAATTGAATTTTTTTAAATATGTTTAATTCTGTCCTCTGAAACCAACACTTCATACAGAGAAAACTACGTTACCCACAATCCAACGCAAGCTCCACGAATTGGAGACATCGCTGTTGGCAACCCTACCCAACCCCCGCCGAGGATTACAATGACTAAATCGATTGATTGGCAACTGACTGAGTACACAGCTGCTGAAGTTAATGTTCAATTATGAAGAAAAGCCAACAAAACCTGTAAAAATTAATAAACATATCTCATCCCACATTTTTCAATCAATTAACACCAAACTTGCTACACTGGATCTTCAGACTGTAATTCACAAACTCATTGACCAGATTGTTGAATTATCAAAATTTGAAACGCATCAAAATGTTTTACAAATGTTTTACGATACGAATGTACAAAATGAACATTGGAATGTCAACTTTCTTGTTGTCCTATTCTCTCGCTTATTGCTCCTAAACTTGTCGGAAATTGCCTGGCCCCGCCTCATCGCTGCGAAGCAGCTTTAATTATTATTATTATTAGTAGTAGTAGTAGTAGTAGTAGTAGTAGTAATAGTTAGTATTAATAGTAGTTTCTTTATTAGTATTATTAGATAAAAGCTGCTCGTCCAAGTTCACTACAATTGCACTAGAACCAGTATTAATTTTGACACCAATTTTTATTTAGTTTTAGTCATAGTCTTTTGACTAAAATGCTACTAAGTTTTAGTTATATTTTAGTCATCTGAATTGTTTTTGTTTCAGTTGTCTAAATAGTATTAAGATTTTAGTCGACTAAATCTACAGGTGATTTAGTTGACTAAAATCGAACAGGTTTAGTTAAAGTGTAATGCATTATTTAACCGTTTCTCTAGAATTTCCTAACTCATACAGTATACTCCTTGACTATTAAGACTGGACAAAGCTACTGAATGACATTTCATTTCAACTGTGTTTGAGTTTATTCAGCTTGTGCCACGACATTCACAGAAATCTCAGCATTCTCATTCGATCTCTTCCCAAATCTTCTTTCCCTAACATTTTCATCTAGTTTTTATTTGTTAATGAAAATGTTAATAGATTCCGTGATAGTTTTTATCATCATAAATTGGTTTTTATTTAGTTAGCATCTTGTGACAATAACTACATAAAGGTCATTGACAAATCATCTTCATCATAGTTTTCGTCGACGAAAATCAACAGACTAGAACCCAAGAAGATTTAATCCACATTCTGTCTGTCTCCTCCACATTCATGATATGCATTCATTATCATTCATATCACACACGTGATATGAACTTGTTCCTGCTGCTACTGTCTGCACCTCAATTTGAATATCTGAATATTCATCTGACATTGATCTCTAGGCTTTGGTCATGGTTCTGACACTCTGTCCCCAAAGGTGAGCCACCATCTGTCATCAGTGGGCCTTGAATGGCGAGTGTCCAGTAGTAGCCTGTCGCGCCAGATGGTTTGTTACACAGAACCATCTGGAAGGTTGTCGTTGGAAACTGTTCAGAAAAGGGCAGGTAGTTTCCAAAATCCCTGGCAGGTGATTAGATGAACCATCTGTCTATCACCGTTTATCACAGGCTAACTGCCACCATTCAGATCAACAAACCATTTATCACGTTCCACTGTCATCACGCTTAAACCACGCCCGTAGCTGCTGGTGGTTCGAGAACTTCCTCCTCATAGGACGCTGATTGTAAACTTTAGTCGGAGCACAAACGTTGAGCCTGGCCAGACTCATGGGCTTCACAGGGGGGGGGGGTAAAGTGTAACTGACTACCCAGGGGCCCAGCAGGGAGAGGGCCCTTGAAAATCTGTATTTGTTAGGATTGACAGGGCTGCCGAATCTTCGGGAGGGGGGGGGGGGGGAGCACAGAGATTGTTTATGTATAGGGCCCCGAATTTAGTGGAAGACCCCTGGCCAGACTCATCTGTGTAGAGAAACAGAACGTGAGCTTGTGAGATAAGAATGGTCTCAGGTTAGTCCAGTAAACCCACCACCGGGAAGGGGAAGGTTTCTCAAGTCATTAACAGTTGTACGCGTGGTTAAAAATGTCTGTTTATATCTTCATGGTGCTAGATTTTAAAACACTTCCTGTGGAAGATCACTGTCCTGTTGATAAAAACACCTCAAACAGCACACAGGTCCGGTGTGCATATTTATCTCAACCCAGATTCTTAATCTTGTGTGAGTACACGTCAGTGCCAAGGGGAGCAACAAAACAGGCACGAAGCAGTACCATAAAAGTACGTGTTGACATTGACACTGCGGTAACATTTCAGCGTTAGTCATGAGGTTGCCAGGCAGTTTAATTAGCACTGTGCAGCTAGTCTGCGAACCCTCCCACGGCACAGCCGAGCGCAGCTGCCGACAGCAGTGGGGCAAAACCTTACAGGAGAAAACCCTCTCTCAGACACAGAGCTGGTGTGTGTGCGTGCGGTCCAGAAACTGGACCATTGTTGGTTTAGGCTCGTTGTTATATCTCTTTGTTCTTTGCTGACGCAAACAACCCCGCCCCCGCCCCCCCGTCCTCCTGAAACAAAACAAACATGTTTTAGGCCTTCATGCTGGAAGGAAATCTAATACAGACCACAGAGGACCGCTGTGTGTGGTTTGCTTCATACATTAAAAATAACACAAAGTTATAATCCGAACATTAATGGAAAAAGTCAAACTCTTCACACTGCAAATGCTCCAAAAGTGTCTTAATCGAAACATGTACCCCAGATAGCAAGCGGATGTGTAACAATTCTGGCCCATATATGGGCCGGAACTAAGCCACAAGGGCCAGATCTGGCCTGTGTATGGCCCAGATCCGCTTGCTATCTGGGACCCCCCTAACCCCTCCTCACGTGGTTGTGTAGTAATGATACCTCCCTCTTCACAGGCGGAAGCGGCAGAGGAGATGAGTCGGTTTGAGGAGGGGAAGACGCGGTACCTCCAGAACAAGGCCAAGAGACTGGCGGACCGAGAGGGTCAACTATGACGTCACTCTCCGACCAGGAACACAACACAGTAGCACCGTTGAACCTATAACCCTCTAGATCTGTTAACTCGTCTGTCACAGTGCTACCCACCAAAGTGTCTAGAATGTGAGTGTATATCAAGGGAATAAAGAAGGAACATGCTATATCTTATTTTATCCACAGAATATTTTTTATTTAAGAAAACTATCCATGCTCACTCACTCCGTGTGAAATGGAAGTCTGTACGTGTATCAATAAGTAGATCAATTCATTGATGAATAAATAAGTGCATATAGAAATGTACTCAATCAAGCACGTGGGTTCTTGTCTTGTGTCCTCGGCCTGTTTGCTAATGTCGTTGTCGTGGGCTTTGCCTTGACGAAGATCGCCTCCACTCTGCGTCTTTTGGGCGTTCGGCTGTTCGTAGAGAAGTCAGTCCTCGCTCCCCGTGGGCTCTGACTCAACACTCTCAACCTCCTCCCCTCTCTCCTGCTGTCTGCATCCTTCTGTCTCAACCTATGCTGTCTCTTATGGTAGACGACCTCTTCCCAGGCCATCCCAGGACAACTCCTCAGGCAAGCCTTTGGCCTAACAAGATGACCGCTGGGCATCAAATCTTACATTACATTATATTACATTACAGTCATTTAGCAGACGCTTTTATCCAAAGCGACTAACAATAATTGCATTTAACGTAGGAAAAGCCAATGTACTACTACTCGCCAGAACTCACAAGTTCATCTCCTTTCTAAAACAAGTGACTAAGTGCATAATCTAGTGCTGAAGGCAAAGTGCAAGAATAGCAATCTAAAGTACAGTGCAATACAATACAATACAATAAGTGCTTAGGAGGGAGGATCGTGGTAGTACTTCTTGAAGAGATGAGTTTTGAGCCTGCGACGAAAGATGGGCAGTGACTCTGCTGTCCTGACCTCAGTGGGCAGTTCATTCCACCACTGCGGGGCCAGGACAGAGAAGAGAAAGATCTTCTAAACATGGCTGGTATTGAATCAACTGGTAGTCGTATTGAATTGTTTGTTCAATGTACCTCCACTCCTTGCATTCTGATCAGCTGTTTTGTTTCTTTCCACAGTAGAAATAGCTTGAGGACAAGGTCAATAAAACTGGGCTTTTAACCATGGGCAGGATCTCTGACTGATTGATTGCAATGACAGTAGCATTGAGGTTTTCATCCCAGAGTGAACCCAATCCTCAATACATTATTGATTTATCCCACAAACAAATTTGTGAGATAAATCAATTATTAATAAATTGCACAGCCACAAAAAGGACAGTTGGGTTTTTTTTCAGC
>NC_140236.1:2201939-2259439 GCF_949987555.1 Borostomias antarcticus
TATGCAACATCCATCGTGGACGCGCATGAGTGCACGACGCATTCACGCTTTACTCACAGCTCTCTTCCTCTGCATCTTCCTCATCAAGTAGGCTATAGAGAATAATGGCTTTGAATTAGCTCGTTAAATAATGTTGTACTTTAGAACATCCATAGACACGTGTCTTTAAGGGATGACATTGTAATAGTTTGGAGAACGGGTCGACAATTAGCCATTTTACTTTCCCATGAAACAAAGAGGACGCAGTCCAGCTGTGGTGAGATGATGACCGTTTCTACTCATCGGTCCTTTTCCAAGTCGCATAATGATTGAGGTTGACGCTCAAAACGCTTCTCCGTTAGGAATAAAGGACTGAGTCGTGCTTTCGTGGACTACAACAGAGACAGATACATAAAACGAGTTATTTGAAGGGATTCGGAACAAGCAACCGACTGAAGCACGTTACAAACGGTAGGACTACTTCATTTTAACCAGGGTTTTTAACCAGGGTTTTTACCAACGCGTATCTCACGACCATTGATGATTCCACTGGTAGATTGTATCACTGTTACGGTTATGACCGTGAAACTCCATGCATGGTTTACGGGAAGTTGAGTCAATGAAACAAACTGTCTGTATTTTATGTGTAAGTATAATTCTACATTGACGTAATTTCGAAGCCAGATGGATAGTTCTTTGATTTTACAACATACATTAGCTTCTAAATTGAACACTTTGCATTTTTTGTGCACACTTTGCATGTTTTGTGCTTCATTCAACGAAGCTTTGCGTCGCAAATCTTGACAAGTTGCTGAAGAAATGTTCGGGATGGGTGCGGGTGGTGCTGGTGCTGGTGGGGGGGATGGCTTAATTGGGGGTAATTGGGGACGCTAAGTGGCATGATGTATGACCTTACTACGAATTGTCTAGGCTACATCTCATGGCCAACAATACCCGAGTATTGAGACTTCCCATTCTATCCAATTCACTCTCTGCTCGCATAGATGGGAAATCGTGGAACACTACGTGAACACATCCATGCATGGCATGACGTGTGCTTGTCATACACTATCTCCCATTGATTGTTGCTCGACACAATTAGTTTACTGTAAGCCCTACTCCTTGAGTAACTGAACCTTTGTGTGAACAGGCCAATGCGAAGGCAGTGACAGATTGCTCAAGATGTCACGTCATATGACTGAGTTCTTCCTTCCCAAACTTATTTACAGTAGAATACTGAAAATAGGCCTATTGTGTAGCACACAGGGAACTAGATGTTGTCAAACCAGGATGTCAAACGATAACTGTCAAATAATAATGGATAGGTGTAATGGGGATGGTCTTGGGTTGTATGATTTAATAAGTAATTTACAGCCAAAGTAGGCCATCTTCCATTTCACTCATCAATGAATTTGTCGGCAGCAGCCTGAGATCTAAGTGTTGCAGATGGTTTGAGATCAGTGGTAAGGTATCGGGCTGATTGATCACCTACTGATCAATCACAGGAGATAAGTGGGATGGATGAGGTTTGGGCTTCTGAAGGACGATCCCTCCCCTCCGCTGCTGTCACGGTCCCCTGTCTGGGTGGAGTAGATGACTCAACACGCCACCCAGCCCTAACTCCTAACCCGCCTCTGACTCCGCCTCCCCGGCGAAGCCTTTGTACTCGATGACACCTCACTATTCTCACTGTTCCAAAAGGGCGAGATTTGTGAATACGGAGGAAAGAATGGCCACTCTGCTGCTATTCAACTAGTCACTCATCTGGACAATGAGTGTGTCAGGTAACTTTCGGTAACAGATCACGCTGACGGTACACGGCGAGGGTGCCTGTTTGTGTGCAGGACAGGGGGACGCTGAGGACTGTCATTTGATAGCAATCGGTGTGCGCCATGTGTGGAACACCGAGACGGGAAGTGGTCCTGATGCTCTGCCAACTGCCCCTCCCCACACCTGGGGCCTGTATTTAAGAGACATTAAAAAGTAATGAAAACCTTATGTTTTGCATATTAAGATGTGGATGATGGTGAAACATCAACTTCTCAAAATGTGTAGTTCAGTGATGTTAGGATGCATACTTTTTGACCAGAAATAGAAGAATAGAAGAAAAATAGAAGTCACCACCATAACATTTCAGTTAGAGCAAGATTTCGACACAGCGGGGGCTAGGAGCAGGCCAATTTGGAGGCTTGAATGCCTGGAAGCTTTCAGGGTGTCTGGTGGTCTCAGGTGAAAAATATCACTGCATATAATCTGACAGCCAGGGAGTACAAAGGGAGCCTTGAGAAATATAAAAAAAAATTGTATAGAGTTACTTGGAAAATGGCGAGTCTTCTCCCTTCAAACAGAACTGTCATTCGCATAACGTTTTCAAAATATTCCACCATTCCAACACTTTCTGAAAGCTTAGAAACTGTTTCCTAGTTAAATATGAAAAATCCAATTAATATTCAGAATGTTGGCACTGTACTTTCAGGGTTAAAAGGGAATCGTTAAGAAGATGAGATGTAGCTTTTGAGGTCATGGGTCATTGCTGCTGCACTAAGCTTTACAGTAGTAGATGTACAGTAGATGTACAGTGATGGGCTTTCAATGGCAGAACTCCAACTCCACCGTTAAATTTGAACTGCCGCCATAACAGCTGCGCAGTATAATGCATCACTATAGTGGAGCTATGCTTGTATTTGTTCTCCTATGTTAATGATAGCAAAACCACTTTGTTCTTTTCCTATATTTGTGTCGTCTTTTTCAACATCCCCACACATTAAACACCCACTCGACAATTCACTATCAGACCAACAGACGCTCTTTTGAGTCACACTGCTATCTGAGGCGAATAGCTAGACTTTCATAGTGGGATCAAAGCAATGTGCTTGCCAAGATATGAGGCAGTTAGAGGGGCGTGCGGACTTGGCCATCAGCAGGAGTCTGCGATTCCCGTGGGGAGCCCCGAGCTGAGGGGCGAGGTCCCCGGTACGTGGCACCGACCGTGGGGAGCGTAGCGGGGCTGCCCACCCTCCTCCCAAGCTGCCCAGACTGGCGCTGGAGATGTAGGTCAGCGTCACACATCAACACAGGCACACACACACACACACACACCCGCACGCACCCCCCTCCCTTAAAAGGACATGTCTAGGTCTGTCTTTCCTATAACGTGTGTATGCCAGGGCGGCTGTAGCTCAGTTGGTAGTCGTTCAGTGATCAAAGGGTCAGTGGTTCGAATCCCAGCTCCGACTGTCCACATGTCAAAGTGTCCTTGAGCAAGACACCTAACCCCAAATTCTTTAGTGCCGCTAAGGTGGAAAAGCGCTATATAAGTGCAGTCCATTTACCATTTTTACATATACAAATATCTGTCAATTTCTCTGCTCATCTTCCAGTCACTTAAAGGAATAGTAAAGGGAAAATGCATGTTTGAATGATTTTTCAAGATGCCCATCCACATCTATTGTATGACCAAAACGGTGGTAGAGCAATTATCAGACTTTCTCAAAAGTGATAGTTTTGTCAGCTTTTTGATTTATATGATCATAAGTAACCTTAAAACAGGGCTAAACATGCATTTTCCCTTTACTATTCCTTTAACATAGCTATCTTTCTATCAGTCCAAGCCATATACATGTCTGCCTGTCTGTTCAGTCTTATTCCTGTGTGGTACTGTAGTCCTTGATGAAGCCATGCGCTTGTATAGACCCTGTTTTTTCACTAAGCATCACTGACAGATTTGCAAAGCAGTAAATTACTCATCCAAAGAGTAGGAGGACGTGTGACTAAATGTAGGTTCCTTACGCAACCCTTCATCTGAGGCCTTCACTTCAACTCTCATAGCAGGCGTTCACTCTGCCTCTTACAATGCTGGCATCGCACGTGTTTGTTTGATAATACAAGCAACCTGTTGGTCAGATGCAGTGTGTTGACAAATACAGCGCATCGTTCTTGGTACGGTTTGGACGCCATCCCATGTCTGCATTTCTCAGACTCACTCAATAGTCTAGCCTTTATCTAAGAATTAAATTGGGATCAATGAGGCTAGCTGTTTTATTTATTTCTTTGCTTTGTTTGCTTTTTGACAAGAAAACATTTAGATATTTTCTCGGCCATACCTCACGTATGTGTTGATAGGTGGACCACCAGTATAGCGACAGCAAGTTGAGAAAATGTTGATGAAGTCAGATTGCTGTAAGATGAATCTGTGGACTTTGGCAGGGGGTATATTTGGCCTGCAGTCTTGGGATGACATCACACTGCTTTGGCAACGTTAACGGCAACACACAACCCTGTTATGGGTCCCGGGGAAAACCAAACAGGAGAGCGAAGGAACAGACCAGGAAGCCATGATGCTAAACACCTTTCCTCTGCTGTGGATGCCAAGTTAGACTAGTCCGGGCGTGACGGTTGAAAACAACATGTCTAGAAGAACAACCGTCTAAATCTAATGAATAAGGTCACCAAGAGGTCATTTATCCAGAACTCATGTCCCAAATATAGAGCATGTATGAGAAACCTTTTACCTGAGCAACATTCACCTCATTTAGACTGTAAATGTCAATTTAGCCTCTGTTTTGTTTGCTTGGGGATGTTTGCTTGGGGATGTTTGCAGAGTCCTTGGATTAACTGCTGTGAAGGTAGAATAGTTCGCAGTCGTATTGTGAGGGAACTTTGATCTGAATGCTTGTTGTTTTAGTTGTTTTTACCATCATTATGCCACATCGTTCTCATGTCCCTAAGCTGCCATCTTGTCTGCCTCATTCCTGCTTCCCTCTTTGTGTTACCACTGGTACTATTCTTCTTTAAACACAAAGCAAAGCAACAAACATAACAAATGGCTTTATTGATCCTGATTTCATTTTCAGCTAGGCTAAATAGGGATTGTGTTCAATGTGATTTCCAGACCAGGAATGATGGCCAGATCCTACCCAGAACCTGTCATGTGAAACATACTGACCTACAAGTTGCTTGTTTGTTCCCGATGCTCTTTTCATGAAGAAAACAAGACGTGAATCCTTGAGAAAATGACCTTTACACTGGGCTGCAACCATCGTAACTGGCCTTTACAATACTTTGCAAATAACAGGGCTAATCCATCAGGCTAGTGCATTACAATTGTGATATCCAATGTACCTAGAAATGAGACTGCTGTATTACAATATCTATGAAGACGTGCACAACAGATGCACAAAGTGTATAATTGGATAATGTAGAGGATTATTTGTGTCAGTTCCCTGAATTTTTGTACCAGTCATTAATTCCTTCCTCTCTCCAGACACACACCGAATATGTGAAAATTGTAACCATCTTTCCTGACACCAGGATGTATAATTGAAAATTGATTATTCCAATCCTCAGTAAAAAGAGCTGTCGGTTTGCTGTTGCAGTCTCAGACATGTTCATAAATCTCACGCCAGACATAAAACATCTCCAATTTGAATTTGATCACCCCCCCCCTTGCTCACATCTCAGTATGGCAGGAAACGTGACGGGATGCTTATTAAGAATAATGAGGCATCGCCTGAGTTCTATCCTCATCGGCTAGTGCTGTCTTGTTGTCGGGGCAGCTGGCTCTCCGCTGAGTCTATTGTGGGTACGGTCCAGAGATGCAATCAGAGGGAGAAATTGAGGCGAGCGTTGGATGGCGGCCGTCAACTCTGCCCACAATAATAAACCAGGCGAGAGAAGCACTGATCCATTCTGATAGGACGGCCTGAATGGGCAATGAGCTCAAACTACTGGGATGCATCACACATGCTCACCACCGGCCATTTAAACTACTGGGATGCATCACACATGCTCACCACCGGCCATTTAAGGGATCAGCTACGCCGGCTGTCTGTAGTAAACACGGCTCTGGAAGCTCTTTGTGCTGCCGTAGCTCTTAAGAGTACAGTCGAGCGGCGGTTGCCTGACACTTCGGGAGCCGTGCTCAAGGGACGAGGGTGATGACGCGTTTCTGTCATCTCAAGTGTCCCCTGCGGGGGGCGTGGCCTAGGGCCCTGCACTATACAGACCACCGAACAAACAGGAAATGGAAGTGAACACGGGCTCCAGCTGCGCCGAGCATTTTACGCTTCATTGTGGGGAACGAAGGGGAGTGTTCTCCCGTGTGCCAGAACGACGTGTTCTGGGGAAAAAAATAGCCTGAAATAGTCTGTTCACTGGGTATGACAAATTGTCTCTCCATGTCACTTTCCCATAACGGTAAAAGGTCATGCATAGGAATGGGGAGATGAGAGGAAAAGAATTTTGGTAACAGTTCATCTAACTGCACTGCTAGTTCTAACAGTTCTTCTTCTGTATTCTGTTTGTCCCCCTGTCCCCCCACAACCCTCCCTTCCTCCTCTCCTTCCCTCACCCTCGTCACCCTCTCTCCTCTGCTCCTCCGCCCTCCTATCCCCTCCTCCTCTCCTTCCCTCTCTCCTCTGCACCTCTCCCCTCCTCCTCTGCTCCTCCGCCCTCCTCTCCCCTCCTCCTCTCCCCTCCTCTCCCCTCCTCCTCTCTCCTCCTCCCTCCTCCTCCTCTCTCCCCTCCTCCTCCTCTCCCCCTCCTCTCCCTCCTCCTCTCCCCTCCTCTCCTGCTCCTCTCCCCCTCCTCCTCTCCCCTGCTCCTCTCCCCCTCCTCCTTTCCCCTCCTCCTCTCCTCCTCTCACCCTCGTTCCTCCTCCTCCTCTCCCCTCCTCCTCTCCCCTCCTCCTCCACCCCAGGCTTGTAGGTGCGCTGGCTCTGCTCGGCCACGCCTCCCTCATCCACCACACTTCGCCCCACCTACTTCCTCCCTCTGCCCGCTGACCGCTCCGCCCCCCTGACCGCTGCGCCCCTCCCATGGAGAGAGCCCACCTGCCCCGGTAGGATGCCGGCCTCGTCCCCCGCCTTGCGCCCCCTCTCGCCCGCCTCCACCGCCGCCGCCTCCTCCTCGGCCACGCCCGCTCCTCCTCCCGCCGACCACGCCCCGGCCGCCGGCGCCGTCGCTCCACCATGAGGGAGGAGGCGACGATGAAGGATGACGTCCTGAGCACCAACGCGCTGGCCTGGCTGGTCTGCTCGGGCCTGTCCATCCTGGCCAACGCTTGGGGCATCCTGAGCGTCAGCGCCAAGCAGAAGAAGTGGAAGCCCCTGGAGTTCCTCATCTGCACGCTGGCCGGCACGCACATCCTCAACATGGCCGTGCCCGTCACCATGTACGGCGTCATCACGCTGCGGCGCCGCCACTCGGCCTACGAGTGGAACGAGGGCCTGTGCAAGGTGTTCGTCTCCACCTTCTACACCCTGACCCTGGTCACCTGCTTCTCCGTCACCTCGCTGTCCTACCACCGCATGTGGATGGTGCGCTGGCCGGTCAACTACAGGTAGGACACAGACGGGGTCGCCGCTGGCTTCCTGGTGCGTTGCGTTGATCGTGGGTCTCTTATGGTTCACATAATGGATGTAGAACCGTTAGGGTTCCGGAATTTAGGGAATATTCGCGAACTTCCCATGGGAATTATTGGGAATTTATGGGAATAAACTGGAAAACAGAATTTATTCTAGTTAAATCCCATGAATTTCAAGCTTATTCCCCTTTATTCCCATAAATTCCTGTTGGGAATTTTGGGAATATTCCCCGAAGTTTGCAACCCTAGTTGCATTAATAACCGTCATTTTGTAGTTCAGGTCTGCATGGTGTGTTCCTTGTCCATAGATAGAGGATGAAAAGCTTAAATGTTTAAATCTGAATCAAATCAAATAAAACTTTATTTGTATAGCGCATTGCGTACGCAGAAGCAACACAATGCGCTTTGAACTCACTATGGCTGTAATGATGGGGAAAAAATATGCTTCTACAGGATTTTCTAGAGATGGAAGACGGTCTCTCACAAAGCCGCCACTACCTCAAAGTGATATCATCTGGTCCATAATGTCGGTCTCACAGCGTCTGGGCAAAAACCTGTGTGCCCATCCTCATTATGGGTCACATTACCTGTCTGTTCACTCCCATTCATTGGTTTGGAAGACAGACAGACAGACAGACAGACAGAGAGAGAGAGTGATGCATTTCCTGTGAGACCTCTGCTCTGGTCACATCTGTGTGTGGTGGCCCTGGTAATCCCATATGTGGGAGCCTGCACTGCTCCAGTTCCATCTGGCTCCCACAGCAAGTGGAAGTACAAACGTCTGCACACGAGAACAATCAATTAGGGACAGAGGTCACTGCTTCATAACCTTCTTTTACTACCAGAAGTGACTAGAAATGGCTCTGTGCCATTTCAGTTTGTTCTGGGATCTACAGCAGGAGTCAGACTTTGCTGTGAGCTTTAAGGAGACTGGTGCTATTTCTGAATGTTATAAATGGCTTCGCAGCTCTACCCCATTTTCTAGTCACAAAGCCTTGGAACAAAGATTTTCAGATGAGTGAATTTCTAGAAAGTGTCACGACCCAAGTGCATATGAAACGGTCATGATGTCAAAAAAAAAAAAAAAAAAACGATGCAATTGGTGTACTTGTTTACTATGGACACATTTATCTGTCTCCAAATAGCCCTGTCTCCCGTCCGAAACTTTTCAACAGATGCACAGGTCAGAGTTATTTGGGGCAGTTTTCTAGCTCAACCCAAAAAAGCAATTTTCCCAAAGACGACCACTTCCACCCCTGTTCAGCCAACATGTCCTCGACCTCAGATTTATCTCATCTTATTCATCTTTTGACCTGCTCCCTTTTTCTGACTTGATAGGATGATGGATTGGGTAATGTAACATCTAATCTTCTCTCTGAATTGGACCTATTTCACCCTCGGAAGTGAATATGGCCGCCTCGCTTCTGTGCTAGCAAACACTGAAGACGGATTCACTTATGAATTTTGTCCTTGCGCTGGAAACAAATGCTTCAACGTCTGTCCTCATCCACTGCTCACGGTCTCTAAGGAGTCCCCCCCTCCCCCCCCATCTGGTAATGGATTCAAGCAGCCCAGTCAGTGACGTAAATCTCTCTCTCACCTCAGGCATATTCCGGTAAGTCGAGCGCTATAACTAGCAGCAACAACGAGACCTACTTCTTTGCACAGAGCTGGAATGCCGCCACGGGGGACAAGCCTCGATGTATCGCTTCTATAGCCTCTGCCCGTGTAACCTAATGAGACATTTGTTAAATATGTTTACTAATTTAATGAGGTTTGTCTTATTTGTCATTTTTTTTACAGAGGAGAATGTCTCCCAGTGCAGTGAGAGGAAGGGGGTTGGATGTCTCACTGTTGAGCCAGTGCAGTGAGAGGAAGGGGGTTGGATGTCTCAATGCTAAGCCAGTGCAGTGAGAGGAGGGGGGTTGGATGTCTCACTGTTGAGCCAGTGCAGTGAGAGGAAGGGGGTTGGATGTCTCAATGCTAAGCCAGTGCAGTGAGAGGAAGGGGGTTGGATGTCTCACTGTTGAGCCAGTGCAGTGAGAGGAAGGGGGTTGGATGTCTCACTGTTGAGCCAGTGCAGTGAGAGGAGGGGGGTTGGATGTCTCACTGTTGAGCCAGTGCAGTGAGAGGAAGGGGGTTGAATGTCTCACTGTTCAGCCAGTGCAGTGAGAGGAAGGGGGTTGGATGTCTCACTGTTAGGCCAGTGCAGTGAGAGGAAGGGGGTTGGATGTCTCAGTGTTGAGCCAGTGCAGTGAGAGGAAGGGGGTTGGTAGACAGAGCGGCTTGGTTCACCTCTAGAGAGCTTGAGTTTTCCGCCAAAGCTCCTAGACAATATTGATCCTTGAGTAAAGCCCTGAAAATGTGTCCTCTCGACGCCACAACTCTGATGATTTTCCTATAAAGTACTACACAACAGATACACCACTACTTATAGTAGTAGTAACATTTCACTGTACATTATACACTGTCATATACGTGACAAATAAAATCAGAATCTTATATTTTAGCATATTTGATTTATGAGGAAATGTATTAGCATATTAGCTCAATTAAAGCTAACAAAAAAATCTACACCGACATCTGAAAAATAACCGCCCCTAATGCCTGCGGTATTTTTAGCCGTGCACGTGTAAAGCACCACACTGCCGGAGGACACAAACACATCGGGCAAATTGCTTGGCTTTAACAATTACTTGAAGGTGAGAGGAGACACAGATCTCCCCCACAGACTAAAGGGACCAACGGGCCGAAGGGCACGAGAGCGATCTGGACGATCAGACGATCTACGGACCATCGATCCCCCTCACTCCGCCTCCGTTCACTAGATCGATCAAACGTTTAGGGGTAATAAGATGTTTGCGTTTAACAGACTCACATACTGATCTTGTCATGATCCGTCCTCTCTCAGCTGATGGTCTCGATCTATCCGTTTAGGCCTATCCCTATGATATGGAGCTCCTAGATATCTAACGGTGTCACAGAGCTTTAGATCCTTTCACCTGCTGTTTCTTCTTTTGGATGGACAGTCATCCAACATCAAAACATCTGGCTGCTAGATTCAAGATTCAAGAAGTTTGTCATGTGCATGGTTAGACACAGTGGTTAAACCACACAATTACATTCTTACTTAGCTTTGTACTCCAATGCACACATCCTAAGTCTACCAAGTAATAATAATATCACAGTGCAATAGTAATAACAATAAAAAATAATAAAATAGCAATAAAAATAGCAATAACTCAAAATATAAGGTGCAAAAATATAATACAATCCGCTATTGTATAGAGTATAAGCTACTCTTAATGTTCCTCCTGGCTGCTGTGTTGCAAACCTAGTGCCCTCAATTCATACGGAGCAAATCTGACAACGGTCCTCTCCCACTCTGACTCTCTTCCAGGTTGAGCAACACCAAGAAGCAGGCGGTGCACACCGTGATGGGCATCTGGATGGTGTCCTTCATCCTGTCCACCCTGCCCGCCGTGGGCTGGCACGACACCGTGGACCGCTTCTACGCCAAGGACTGCCGCTTCATCGTGACGGAGATCGGCCTGGGCTTCGGCGTGTGCTTCCTGCTGCTGATCGGCGGGAGCGTGGCGATGGGGGTCATCTGTATCGGCATCGCCCTCTTCCAGACCTTCTCCATCCAGTCGGGCCACAAGGCGGACAAGAACAAGTTCAACGTGCCCACCATCGTGGTGGAGGACGCCCAGGGGAAGAGGAGGTCGTCCATCGACGGCTCGGAGCCCCTCAAGACGTCGTTGCAGATCACGTATCTGATCAGCGGCATCGTCTTCATCTACGACTTTCTCACCGGGTTCCCCATCCTGGTAAGTTCAAGATTTCATTATTTAAGTTTCATGATTTTAAGTTTCATGATTTCATTATTTAAGTTTCATGATTTCATTATTTAAGTTTCATGATTTCATGATTTAAGTTTCATGATTTAAGTTTAATGATTTCATTATTTAAGTTTCATGATTTCATGATTTACTGTAAGTTTCATGATTTCATGATTTAAGTTTCATGATTTCATGATGCAAGTTTCATGATAATTTAGTGGATGTGTGTTGTGTGACGTGGCTTGTTGGAACCAAAGGTTTATGTCTCTTGATTTCTGTGATTGGTAATTGATTTCTTGGCGTTCCAAAGAACCTTGTGGTGAACATTTCGGTGGCTTGAAATGTGAAGCGTGTGCTGCATTTTAATGTGGTCCTTCTGGATGAAAACGCCTCATTACGGACATATGAAAGTGTGCAGTCAAGGGGCTCCCTGCAAAATTGAAAGACTTTGTATTATATATTATTATTCTGTTCTGTTTTTAAAATTACTACTGTAGGCGCTCAAGCGACTGTGTCACTCTCACATTCCTCAACCAGCTATGTTTCAGTGACTTAGGACCTCCAGTTATCATACTGCTAAGCAGAGTAGGAATTTCATCATTTTAGGGGCAAGGCATTATGACCTTTGGTGTCACGCAATTTGTAAGGTCACAAAGGCCACCTGACGAGGCACAAAGGCCATTGAGTGAAATAAGAGGATTTGGAACCTATGAATAAATGACTTTAAAGCAGTACAGGTAGTTCAGCGATCTCTTTAACTGAATGGTCTACTGAATTTTTACCACCCATATAAGATACCAAAACGTATCTATGCCCAATAAATAAGAAACATCAATGACATGAAAAACATAAATAGACTACTTTAAATACCCCCCCCCCCCCCCATATATATAGGCCTCTCTCTCTCTCTCTCTCTCTCTGTGTTCTCCACATAGAGGCTCCTATGAAGCTATTTTATTATTTAAATTAACTTTAATGTTTCCCATCTCATCTGGGGCTGTAAGTAGGTCATGCTTGGAGGAACATGTGTGTGAGCATACAGTGTGTGTGTGTGTGTGTGTGTGTGTGTGTGTGTGTGTGTGTGTGTGTGTGTGTGTGTGTGTGTGTGTGTGTGTGTGTGTGTGTGTGTGTGTGTGTGTGTGTGTGTGTGTGTGTGTGTGTGTGTGACGCACAGTCATCTCTGCTCCAGTGCCCTTCAAGAGCATCACAGTGGGGGCAGGGACAAGTGTGTGTGTGTGTGTGTGTGTGTGTGTGTGTGTGTGTGTGTGTGTGTGTGTGTGTGTGTGTGTGTGTGTGTGTGTGTGTGTGTGTGTGAGTGGGTGGTGGGATTCTCCTCTTTCTCCTCCTTCCATCCCTCACTGTAATAAGAATTCTGTTCCCCAAATCGAACTGCTGCAGCATTGTCAGAGACACAGAAGTTTGTATCAATCAATGTCTGTTGACATTTAGCGGTTGATGTGTCTAAAGAATGTATTTGACGATCTTTCTACGGACGCATGCTGTATGTCTGCCCCTGAGACAGGGTTCATCACACATCAAACACCACGTCCTTCTCATGGTGCTTTAACCATAGGGACAGCAGCATAACCACGTACCCTGGTCCTGGTCCCGGTCGGTGTATTATTCGGGGCTGTACCCTGGTATACCGCCCTGCCAGGGACCATTCATTGCACCATAGATTTTTATCACTCTGTCTACATTACCTCATCTACAATATTATTTCATTATTCCTCGAAGTGAACTCATTTTTCAAAAGATGAGATTTATCTCCGAGGTGGCTGTGTGATCTACTGGGCACCCCTGCCCTACACCCACTGACCAAGGTTATTATAGTTGGAGAAAACTAGAGAAAAAACGAAAACTAGGTGTGAAAAAACATTTTCGTTAACTGAAATAAAAATAAAAACTAGGCTTTACAAAAAACGTTAACTAACTTAAACTGTATTGTGTGTTTACAAAACGAATTAAAATGAACTAAAATTGTAGAGAAAATGTCTTTAGTTTTTGCCTTTATCATTTCATACATAAGCCTAGTATTTTGGGTGGATATGAAATGTATAATTATTTTTACCTGTGCCCCTGCGCAGAAGTAACCTGAAGTGTGCCAGATGGTTTGTTTCATACAGAGTGAATTACATTACATGAAGTACATTTTTTATTGAGATTTTTTGTAACAATACAGTCAGTGTGGAGACACTGGGACAGAAATGGCAGGATATCAGGATCATCTCTAGACAAGATGGCGTGAACAGGTGACGGAGTTAGCATCTAAAACCATTTCAAGGGCAACATAAATCATTGGATAACTCAAAAATAGTGAACTTAAGTCATTACATGACAGAATATTGCATATCTGTATGTCCAATCTAGTCCACCATTTATCCCAGACCCTCCAATAAATGTGACCTACACATTCAGCAGTCACAATCAGTTTGAGCAAGTTCACGTGCATCCCACTATATCACACCATACCAGTCCACAGCTAGAGGGCGCAATTGTGTCCATGTTGCTATTTAACAACATTCTACTCCTTTAAATCAGCACTGAATAATACATCATCGTAGAGCTGAAAACATTCAGGTACAGAGATGCAAGGAGAGCAGCTTCGATTTAGAAATCAGGTCGTTACATCAGCCGCTTTCCACTTCCACTGAACCCATGTTCAGAGCGGAAGGATGCACAACGCTCCAGCGTTTGTGATTCCCCTTTATTTTCCACTGTCCATGGCTGCATCCAGACCGAATAATTATCCAAGGGAACAAACGTAGCGTAGCCAGGTTAAATGCAGCGTTTAGCCCTGCTGAATTTAATGACTTCCAGTGGCCCACAGCGCAGCCGAGCAGACCACAGAAAGCAAACTCATAAACGCGCGGACGGAATGACAAAGTGCTGGCAACAACGCAGGTGTAATTTCCCCGTGGTTGTGGAGACAGAGGCCTGAGGCCTGTTGGACGAGAGACTATGCGCTCTGGCTGGAGGAGAGAGAGACTCGTGTGTGCTCATCTTTGTGAGTGGTTGGGGGGCTTACTGTCCTGTAGGAGGCTATATTCATCTCCTCAGTATTCAGGTTTCCAGCTCCACTGTCAGGTTCTCATCTATATTTCAGTGCGTCGGTTCACGGACTGTCATGCGAACGGGAGTTGGTGTTGAGCTCAGAGATTTCCTGTGTGTTTAGGTTTTCTATGTCTCCTTCAAGACATGTTATGTGATGGGGTCCAGAACTGGTTCTAACCAGTATTTACTGTGTTGGGGGGGTCAGGACGATGGGCTGAACTAGATCATCAGATTCATCATGGCCCCTAAGTTTGACAATGCAGCTGCCAGTGCTGGGAAATGTTAGATCAAATCTTTGTGTGTGCGTATGCGTATGCACAGTATCAAGATGGATAATCTAGCCTTGTTTGGCTGGTTTTGTTGGCCAGAAAAGGCTTGTTATTGTTGGAGATTGCATCATTTTTCAAGAGACTTTATTTGAGTAAACCAGATGTTCACATCTAGCTGTGCAAAATCAACAAGAGAGAGCATATTCTTTGCTATGAGGTATTGGTTTATTTCAGTGTATTTCACAACACTATAAAACCCACTATTCTGCTGTGTTGACCTTGAATGGTCCCCCCCCTCCACACACACACACACACACAAGCAGTTCAGAGAGTATAATCCGAACATCCTAAATGCTCCCTAAGCAACTATTAAATGTGATTTATTTGTTTGCCTTATCTAAGCCTGGTGTTGGCGCTTCAGGGTGTGTGATACCCTCTCTTGTCCGTAGCGCTTACCCGCACATACAACCATCCTGCCTTCAAGTGCGCGCTCGCAACAGGAAGCATTAAAATGATTAAAGCGGATCACATATCCAGTTCGATGACTGAAGCACAACAGACCTGCCACTTCCTGGTGACCCGGTGTAATGAGCTATTTAAATGCATGGGCGGCTATGCACCACAACCCTCCATTTCATTCATATGGACTTTGAATGAGAAATTCCACTCCCGCTGTGCTCACATATCACACACGCGGCACATCACATTACTAACCCCGGCCCATAACAGGGTGATGTAAGGTGCTTTTCCTGGGATGTATATCCAATTTGTCTCCATCACCGCAGAGCACAGCATAATGGTGTAGTCTGACTGCGGTGGTGATTCAGTATAGTTCAACTGACGTTATTTGAATCCCTAATGGCCGGCCATATCCTGCGAAGACATCGTTGACCTCTGATGATTGATTTGCGTGTCTGGATGTCCTCAGCCAGCGCACAGCGGGACAGATAGTGAAGATGTATTTATGTCAAATAGACTCCGTTCATCGACTTCATCGCGTAGTTGAATGTTGAACCAGGGGGAAACCCAGGGAGGTGACCTTCTGTCTAGATAATGAGTTGGATTAATCAATTTGATTAAAGTGTCAGGACCGAGTGTGAACAAGCGCTCACATGGACCCTGGTGGACGCTCAAGGTAGTGCACTTAGGCCATACAGAACCACCCTAATGATCACCTAATACCATAGACTCTTGGCTGGTGCAGTTCAAACCCATTTGATAATTGTCTCTAGAGGCCCATTTCACCTCAAAATCAATAAGTCCATGGTCCCCATTCATTCCTGTTTTATTTTACAGAATATGTTAATAAATGAACCATAAATAATTTCCCCAGAGGGTTTCAGGTTTTAAAGATAAACAGGAAAAATGCCCATTACATGACAAACTCATTAGAGATGAATTACAAGTGTAAGTCTGTCTGGGGATTCTGATATCGATCAGATAATCGATGCATAGAATACAATCCCTGGGATTAGACAAAACCCCCCAATCCTTGGGATCTCACGTGTTGGCTGCATGGGCCTATAATTCTTCATTGTACAGCCTGACTGATTTCAATAGCACCCATTGCTGTCTTTGAATATTATGACTGGTATTATTGATAGCAATAGCATTATTATATGCAGCGTCTATTAGGGGTGTAAGAAAATATCGATACACTTAAATATTTTGTGACGCAATATTGTATGGATTCTCTGAAGCGCTGTATCGATGTTTATATTTCAACGTGGTGACGTGTTTTGGTGTTGTATTTAAGCCTCCGGCTGCTAGATGGTAGCAGGCATTTAGCCGTTAGACTTTCCCTTTCACTTCTCGCAGGAAGTGCTGTTTCTTTTATATATATAATAAACAGTATTTGTTTATGCATCACATTGTGTGTTCTTTATGCAATGGGTTTTTCTAAAAGTAGCAGGCCTAGATTGTTTTGGGGGGGGGATCGCAATATATTGCCTTGCTTATAGTATCCTAATATGTTGCAATATATTGTATCATCACCCCCCCGACCCTCCTCTCCTAGGTGGTGAGCTTCCAAAGGGCCTCACATTAACCATACTGTGCTAACCCCCCCCCCGACCCTCCTCTCCTAGGTGGTGAGCTTCCAAAAGGCCTCACATTAACCATACTGTGCTAACCCCCCCCCCCCCCCCCCTCCCCTCCTAGGTGGTGAGCTTCGCCAGCCTGAAGTACGACCGCTCCTACAACTGGATGGTCCTGTGTGTGCTGTGGTGCTCCATCGCCCAGTCCATCCTGCTGCCCATGTTCCTGTGGGCGTGCGACCGCTACCGCGCCGACGTGCGCATGGTCTGGGAGAAGTGCGTGGCCATCATGTCCAACGACGACGTGGATGAAGGTAAGTGGCCCAGGCGCCCTCCTGACCCCTCCCCCTCGCCCGCCTTACGTACACTCAGGTAAAGACGTCCAAGATGGCCGCCTCCATGAGGGAAGTGAAGGTTTCAGGGAGGAGGGAGGTTAAGGAGGGTTCAGGTAGAGGTTAGGGTTGAGTTCAGGGCACGGGGGTCTGAGCTACATTACATTACATTCCATTACGTTACATTACGTTACATTACATTACAGTCATTTAGCAGACGCTTTTATCCAAAGCGACTAACAACAATTGCATTTAACGTAGGAAAAGCCAATGTACTACTACTCACCAGAACTCATAAGTGCATCTCCTTCCTAAAACAAGTGACTAAGAGCATAATCTAGTGCTGAAGGCAAATTGCAAGAATAGCAATCTAAAATACAATGGGTGCTTAAGAGGGAGGATGGTATGGGACGAGAGTAGACATCTCCAGCCTGGCCCTGATTCACAGGGGCGCTGGTGCTCTGGCTCAGACCTTTTATTCATTCCCAAAAGGAATGAAATTGTGACCGAGAGTCATCTACCTGTACGGGGTCCCTAGAAATAATGTTGAATCTGCAGCCGATACACACCAGGCACGCCCATGTATGGTCACGCCCTGTCCAGCTAGTAGCTCCATAGTAGAACAAAAGAGACGGTTATTTCAGGACTTTGATACCTTGTTAAGGAAGGGATGTCTAACTATTAGTTAACCCATAGTGTGGTCCAGAAGCCCTAAATGCATGCTGGGTAATCAGCAAGAAATACAGTTGTTGTTGTTGTTGTTGTTGTTGTTTATTCACAAATCCATTGATATCAAAACGGAAACTTATTCATTCAGCTTCCTCTAAGCCATATGCTGCCACTTGGGGTACTTTTATGATTGGACAATTGGGTCAGATTTATCATGTGACCTATCATGTGACCTTTAAGCAGAGAGGAAAGGACGAGACAAAATGTGTCTGTTGAATGTACAGTAAAATCTACAGTACCTGTAGATCTGAGTAGTGCTTGTTTTGTTGATAAAGGGCACATCTCAATAGTGAATGCTTTGCTATAATGTGCTACTGATGCCAAGATTTTGCTGCACATTCTTTTCCTGCAGCATTGTTACTTTGTTTCATTTCAGTGCATTTAAACTGGGCGATCTTCCTCTAGATCGCCTTCAACAGGAGAATATGCTGAAATAAATAGGAAAGACTTGTGGATGTATTGAGCCACACTGATACTGTTGCAACTGAAGTAGAGCTGAAAAGCACTAAAGATATCATGATGGTCATATTTCCTTTTAGTCTCAATGGGACATTTCCCACGTCGCTTTATTCAGTATGTCCCAAAAATCTCCACATCAGAGTATTATTTATGCACAAGTATGAATAATGTGTCTACCAGAAGTCAACAGGAGTTTCTCGTGTGTTGGAATAGAAATCTAAACAGATAGAAAATAAAAAATAGAGCAGATAACGTGGTACATCGGAGACTTTTGAACTATGCTATACAAATGCTAAAACAAAATCAATTATTCAATTTATATTTCTACTTTTGGCACACAAATCATTCACAATGAGATCAAAATAATATAATACAGACACATGATTTGGTCCCAAAGTTGGGTCACATGATAATCATATAAATTAAATGTTCATGAATGGACTGATTTGGATCAGAGGACAATTACATCAATTGATGTCAATATAACGGTACAATTAGATTCAGTGAGTTAAGTTTTACTCTTATATAATCATTGTTACAAATGTAAGCATTGAAACCAACATTGTGGATTTAACTGCTTTTTGTATTGCCTCTCTTTAAACTCAACCCGATACCCCTCCTCCCCTGTTTCCAACCCTCCAAACCTCTTAACACCCTCCCTTTATGATATTGTCTGTTTAGAATAAGACAAAAACAACTTAAGTCAGTATATTTGTCATTGTTAATGTTGCCAGTTCTCTGCTTCTTTCCAGAGGGCTTGCCTTGTATCACTCAGCTCAGTTGTATGTATAAGGGTTGTTTCCTGTTTCCTAAGCGCCCGACTTGCATGCTAAGCTGCCTGTGCAAATAGCTAATTTCATCCCCCATCCTACTGGCCAACATTTGCCTCAAGATCAGCATTTTACACCTATCTCCAATTGATCTCAAATCTATCTTCAATTGAATCTAATACAATAATTTGGATAAGAAATGTACTTGACAAGTCATTATGTAAAATGATTACTCTTGAATGATTGCTGTATGGTTCCAACTGAGCCCAGGGATTATAAAGAGTCATAATCTTTTGAACAGGGTCTCTGAATTTAGAAGCAATTCATTCGAGGAATTTATTTATTAGGTAGCTCCCGTAGTCATAATCTTGTAATTATCTTCCTGAAAAGTCACCACGCTTTGATTTGATCAACATCAAATTTCCAAGTTGACCCCCAAAAACCAAAGAGAAAGATTGAACTTGTCTCTCTGATGATCTATTCGTCTGTCTGTCTGTCTGTGTGTTGGACACGTATGTTAATCCTGACACGTATGCTTCTCTGCGTTTGCAGAAAACAACCAAGATGGAGGAATTCATGGCGACTTAATATATAACAGACCGTATGACTATAGCTCCGTGGTGGGAATCATGACGGTAGACCATATTGCCAAGTACGAATTCTCAACATTAGAAAGGGGGGGCCCACAAGGGTATCCATTGAGGGAACTACAGGAAGATAAAATGCAGTATCTGCAGGTATATTTCTATTGATTTTTATTTATTTTTTACTTGATAAATTTCAATCATATTTCATATACAGATCACAATGTGCATGGTGAAGTAGCCCCATTGGCCTGTGCAGTATCTAGCCTTGATTGATCCTGCTGGAATCTTTTTATATATACAGTACAGACAGAGGGTATTGAGGGGAAAAAGTCTAAATATGTTCTAGCTGACTAATGTTTGGTAAATATGACCATCAGTTTAGATGTGCTTTGAAAAGTTTTCTCTAATTGTATAGAGCATGCAGGTCTCATTCAACCTGCAACCAACAATATCCAAACTGAAACGGTAATATCAGAGCATGAACAGTATGATGTGGTATTATTACATACTACCCTTAGCCATACAATAACATTGACTAAAACACTCAGGGAACCCAGTACAAATGCTAAGTAATACGCTGGTCAAAAACCTGTTGGATCCATCATCCAAGCCAGTCAGTTGTAGAACTGTGAAATGCTCCTCCTTGATAACCCCAAAGCTTGTCTCCTAACCTACAGTTTTCCAGGTCAAATAATTCACCAAACACCAACGCTTACAGATTGGTCACCAAAC
Organism: Borostomias antarcticus; assembly: GCF_949987555.1. Taxonomy (NCBI): domain Eukaryota; kingdom Metazoa; phylum Chordata; class Actinopteri; order Stomiiformes; family Stomiidae; genus Borostomias; species Borostomias antarcticus. The sequence goes on from NC_140236.1 coordinate 2,222,092, forward strand.
CTAACGCTCTACTCAAAACATTTAAGCGCAGAGAAATCTGATGATGTTGTGGAAAGAAGGTTCTGGAAGACTGGATGTGGAGACGTGCAAAAACCTAAGAATGAACTTCTTCTCCTACTCGACACAAACCCTGCCAAACATCTAACCACTGTGTCATCTTTGTCCCATACTACTGCTTAAAAATGCCCTAGTTGGATCTTTATTTACTCAATATAGCACAAAAAGGTACAGAAGGATAGAATGCACCCAGCACGTGTTATAACGTAGTAGTAGTAGTAGTAGTAGCAGCAACAAGCCATATTATTCTACATAGAATAGTACATACATACTCTATATATGATCTAACATCGTTACATATAGTATGTAGAGCAGAATTATCTTATCCCTCAAATTAAACACACTCATTAAATCTCTCTTATAGAATCTCAGTTGTGGTTGATCTTTGAACAGTTATTGAAACAGAGATGTATACAGTAGCTGTCATTCCACTGCATTGTGTCATGACTCCATCGACAGTGGCTTGCCTAATGCATCTGTCTTGATGTATTATGAAAGGGCCTATCTACAGTCCTGTAAGTATCAATCCACATTACATAATGGGGACAATGAATAAAGATACATCAGTAGTCACAACTGAACGCATGCCTAAAGTATGGCTCGGTGTTATAATGCATGATCAAGTGCAGATTGGACTGTTTAATAGTGTTTAAGATACAATTTGAATTCAACTCATCTTTAATATGCTGATAAGTCAAGTAGGATCTCCGCTTAAGAATCGCTGTTGATTCTCAAGAGGCTTATCGGCAGAATAAGGGCTGGTTTATCATGTTGTGTGGGACACTCCCATCCTCCCTCCTCATCCCCCACTTCCTGTAGCTCTAATGCTTTGCTGCCCCCTGCTGTCTGCCCCCTCACTCAGCGCTACTGTATGGTCTGCTGTCTCATTTCTGCTTTTACTTAAAGCCACCACTTGGTGGCGCTCTGATATCAGTATTTTGCTTGATACTGTACCTCGTTGACAAAACCCTGTCTTTCTTGCATAGTTCTCAGAACAATGTGGAATGTGAGTATCAATTTGGGGACTATAACTTATGACAATAATCAATACCTTAGCTGTCATAATAGTCTGAGGTTTACAGCAAACTACCAGAGAGGATAGCGACCTCATTCATCTCAAATGACTTGCAGTGAATAGAGAAGTAGAGAAATATTAGTTTTCTAATAATGTAGATTAGTGACAATACTCGACACCGTGGATGTCCAAATTTTGTAATGACAAGTTAGTAGGTTAAACTACATATTGTATAGGTCTGATTTACGCCGTAGACATATTTATTCATGCTGTATTGAAAGGTGTCACCTGACGAGCCGATCGATCCCGAGTTAAAGCGCGGTGTGCGGTCTGTGTGTTGCGTCAGGTGCCCCCTACAAGAAGATACTCCCACGACGAAACCGACATGTGGACCAGCGGCCAGATCCCCTCCTACCTGCATCGCTGGGGCTCCACCGAGGACGTCGGGGGGACACCGCGCTACAGCTCCAGCTCGCCACGTCACGAGAGGCGCAGGAGCAGCCTGGTCTCCTACCGCGAGGAGAGCCGGCAGCAGCGCCCGCGCCGGCGCTCTGAGGACAGCGTGCACTCCCTCAAGCACCTGCCGCGGGCGCTCGGCGCCGACTTCTGCGACGACGGCCTCAAGTGTTTCAGCCGCGACGAGGTGATCAACTTCATCGACGAGACGCCGCTCCCCAGCCCGATGAGGAGCCCGCGGCGTGCCTCCGCCGTCTCCCTCATCCCGGACGTTTACGAGCACCGCGCCGTCCTGTTCCCGCACTTCCCGCTGACGGACTTCGAGCGCGAGCCGCAGGCGCTGTGCCGGCAGGCGGAGCGCAATAGAGGAGGGGGGGGGGCGGGGGGGCGCCTCGCCCGCGGTCTCGCCGAGGAGGGGGGGAGAGCGAGAGAGCCACCGGCAGGACGGGAAGCGCCAGGGGGAGCCGGTCTCTCCGGGACCGAGCCAGCGGACCGGTGAGCTCTCCCCTCACAGGCCCGGGAGGACAGGCCACGGAGGGGTGCGGGCCGGCGCCGGGGCGGGGGCGGGGGCGGGGGCGGGCTGGGGGGACCAGAAGCACCTGAGCAAGGCGGAGAGTAAAGGAAGCACAAATAGCTTTATAAGCTCCCCCCCCGCGTCGACATCCGGCTTTATTACATTTCACTCCGATACCGTTGGCTCCACCACCTAGAGGAGCTACTACTGCTATTGGCCGCGTTTCCCCGATAAAGAACCTTCTTAAGGAACCCTTCTTAAGCAACCCTTTGTATGTTAAGAATGAGTTAAGAAGTACTTTGGAGTTAAGTGCTTCTTAACCCGTTCGGGAAACCCGGCCCTTATCATTAGGCCTACTATCATTATCATTAAGGAATTATTGTACCAAGAAATTCGGCTGTGGACAAATTACTTTTTCTTTTTTTTACTGTACTACTATTCTATTTTACTATGTACCACTATAGTCCTAAAGTTAAACTTGTACTCTGATTTTATTGGCCTTGGGGATTTTTTCCATTTCATGATCAGCCTACCCTGGCTTTAGTGGGTGGGGCTAGTAGCGTAAAGCAATGACAGAGATTGCGCAAGTGCTGGAAAACAAATATTAGTCACAAAATGGCGGCTTTTCAGAGCACAGAGCCACCGACTCTATTTTCTATCATATTCCACTCTTGTTTTTGCTGTTTGGTGTAGTTTTCTATCCGATCTGTAAGATTGGGCAGGGAACATAGGTATTTTGTTACTCTTTTGCACTTGATGACTTCTAATCTCATATTGTAAAGAACGTGTTTTATCTAATGGCGGAGTGTTTTATCTAATGGGTGCATGTCTTTCAAATAACTATCGTGAAGACGTTAACGAGATGAGAAACCATAGGCCAGACCTGCCATGATTCCAGTTGCAGCTATGAAAGATAATCCATCCCCTGATTCTGGCTACCATGAATAACCCAGAACAAGTCTTTGATTACTAATCACGCTGAGATACACAGCTCTAGATATTGACTATTTTATCTTCTACTCTCTGGAGATGTATATTACAAATATATCCTACTTTGAGAAACACCGAGATTGGTTTGCCTAATAGAAGTGTGTTGAACTTGTGCATTGTTGTGTGGTTGAATTGAGTTGAAATGCGACCATGAAAGCTCTTAAGGAAAGCAAATGCAGTGTATGGATTAAGCCTTGTAGGCTATATATGAAGGGTGAAAGTATGTTGGATGTATGGTTTGGGGTTCTCCTTTAACTGAGGACTGGAATGGTTCCCAAAGTCATAGGTAAGGGCCGCGTTTCCCGATAAAGAACCTTCTTAAGGAACCCTTCTTAAGCAACCCTTTCTATGGGAGTTAAGAAGTACTTTGGAGTTAAGTGCCTCTTAACTCGTTCAGGAAACCCGGCCAATATTTGTTAACAGATGTGTGGTCGTCAACAACACACCATCCATGGACACGGTATGAAACATACATCAGCCAGGAACGGTATCTTATCTTGCAAACGGTGCTTAATCCTTGGCAGCTGAGTGCTGGCCAGTCTTTAGGTCACTTCTGTTGTATTGGGATGTACACAGACATATGAGGCTGATTTTCCATATGAACCAGAAGAGGGCGCTCTTCACTCCCTAACTTCCTCAGAACTGATTAGACAAGACAGGATGAATTTATATTCTATCAGCCTATAACTCTCTTGCCAACTTAGACCAGAATTGATGAGGAGCCATGGGATCACTATTTTACTCCATGGCAAAACAGATCTGAGCGCCAAACTTGAGTTGATGTGGCCATAGGCTTAAAGATGATACCGTAATGCAAATAGCAGCTTGGAAATTAGCCTCATATGTCTAACTGACTCCAATCATTGTCCTCTGCAATGTTCTAAATGGTCTTCTAGGTAAGAAAGCACTGTCCCTTCTTAACCAGTAGGACCAATAGAGTATGGAGGAGTTGAGAAGGCAGGTGGAAGAATGGCCTTGTTGGTAAAATGGATCATGGTGACCAAGTCTTCCTCGTGATAAGACGTTTTGCCCATTCATAGAATAATTGGCTACAGGTTCTGTTTTCCAGAACACTAACATTTTGTTTGATATGAATGTATTTACAACACAGGTTAAAGGTTTACAATGAAATAATTTACAGTGGGGATGAGGCTAATAAATGCAACTTGAAACCTGCCCTGAACCTATGATATAGCCTGTATCTTCAGTCTGTCATATTGACTTTGCACGCGTTTTGCGTACCTAAGTCTTCTGTGACCAAGTCATTCATTAAAGCCAGGTTTATGGGTTGTGTTCGTGCACCTTCACCTGTGATCCCCTCCATTCAATAACATACAGTATGTTACAACTTTGAAAATATGAGTTGTTATATTCCCTCGTCGAAATTTGCTAGGCCTACTTTATTAACTTTTTTGAATTTCGTTTTAATCTGTGTTTACAGTATCAGATTCTAATTTTGTAACATATCCTTCTCTGTTAACTTCTGACTGTCAAAAGATTATGATCACTGGTGTTTTTGTCGCTATTATGATGGTTTTGTTGAAACGATAAGCACTACTTCCAATTGAAATTGCAATGGAAGACACTTCATTAATTGAAATTGTTAAAAGTGTGTTTTGCGTTTGTATAAAACATGGGTGATATTTTCCCGGTGTAGCCTATTACTGCTCGCAGGTGCACATCTGCTTTTGATTATTTGATCCATATGACTCCGTTTTATTGATGTTCACCTTCTTTTTTTTTTGATTATCTGAAATATTATTATGTAAGGACCATAAAAATAAAGCTAATGTTTCGGGATATCATGTGTGTCTGTACTGTTGTTTTGTTTTTTGTCATAGAGGGAGATCAGACGCAGGCTCATTTTAAAATGGCTGCATGAAAAGTTGTTGTTCTTGCTGCAATCCAGTAATTTTCACTTCTTAACTCAACTACCTCAAAATCTTGAATAGCTTACATTTACCGAATGTGACATAAACGGTAGCTTAAAATTGGATGGCCAAATCTCACGCGCATGTCCACTATTCCATTATCCACAGTTTGAATCCAAACGCAAATGTGCACAATCATGACTCTTTCCGCAGGTGTTTCACACGGTTCAACGCCTGACTCTGCAGATTCTGCGCCGGCCTGCGGGCCTCTTGCTAAGGTTTTGTGTCCGTGGAGAATGCCCGCGCTTTGTCCCGAGTTACCCGCAGTCACTGAGCCCCGGCGCGGGTCTTTATCCCAGCTCTAAGGGGAATTCCACGGTGTGCTGGAGGTCTGGTCGTGCAGCGACCTGGGTCTGAATGGTTTATACACCTATTGCACCAATGATACGCCTAATTATGTGACATATTCGTTGCCATCACCCATTCTCCCCATTAAAAGCTAAGTGATTAAGGTTTTTAGTTGAGAGTCACTAGGCTATAAGGTAAGTGTGTAATATAAATGGGGTGTTTTCACCATTTTTCCTTCAAAGCAAACATTAACAAATTGCACCTTCAACCACTAGGCTACTGTGCCAAATAGACTTAACACACTCAACGAACCAAGTAGCCCACAGCCTACTTTAACAACAGAATTGTCCTAGACTTGGATCCATGTCCCACAAGAAAAACATTGTCAAACTACTGCTCGATTCTCTCTTGTCCAGAAACTTGAAAGGATCCGTGGACACTGAACCAGCTTCTTCCATGTGCAGCATATACACGTCTGCCTGTTAAGAGCGCTTGGCTGGACACAGTCTGATGCAAATCATATATTCTCTTCGTCTCTTAGGTTTTCAGCTCTACTGCACAGCTATTATGGTGAAAACCAAACTAGGTTACTTAAACAACGCTGAGAGGAGTTCATAGAAATTTTTTAAGAGTTTAAGGGCATTCAGCGTACAGGTCACGTGGCTTTCCTTTTCTTCAATAAAACAAACTCAAGGACTCGGGTAGCTTTCTTAATTCTGTGTTCGACCCACTAAAAGAGCAGCTTTGACTTTGAGGTGGCTGGTGGTATTTAACTAGTACTGCTATTTTGCTAGACAAGCAGATACACCACATTTCAAAGCCTAATGAAACGTATGGTTGTATAGCCCATGTTGGCAATGTCCGTTCAAAAAACTTGAACCAGGCTTTGACTTCTTTCTTTTTCTATTCTCACATATTTTGTGAGAAAGACACCCTCTTCCTCCGAGACCCCAGTGCCTTTTCAAGGTCCGCAGCACGCAACGAGGCCGCCAATACCATCTGAAAGAGCAGTGGGCGTTTCGACGATTCTCCTCGCTGCAAGGTGCCATCCTCTCTAACGTGGCCCCGCATGAATAGAGAGCCAGTTTATGACACTGATGCCGAAGACTTCAGGCCGGCAGCCTCGTAATAAAGCAATAAATGAAACACACACCCCCAATAGCATCAACTAGGCCTTCAAACGGCCAGACAGTTATCTTGCTTTTCTTTTTTTCTTTAACTCAATTTCCCAAAACATTAGGCCTAAATTATCACAGGCATGCAATTCTCGATATGAAGACCAAATTTGGATGGTTTGTGAACTATTGAATCAACACGTCTGGAGAAATGACCTACAATCACCAATGGGAAGAAGAGAACAACTAGCGTGCATGTAAATAATTAGCAGCAGAAAATTGCTGAGCTGTTCAACAATAACCTAATTTGCGCGCCGCTGTTTCTGCACGTATGCGTAAAACAGGCGTATAATAGGAAGAATAGCGCGTCATGGCATGCGCCCGAGGCAGTTGACTACCCCCCGAATGCTGAGTTCCGTTCCTCGCAAGTTAGGCTTGTATCTTAGCCTATACCTTGAAAATAAGAATTTAGCCTACTGACTGAGCTTTATGAATGCAAATAGACCTAATTTCCAATAGGCTCCTTATACCGAAAATGCTAAGATGTTGAAGATCATGCATCACCGGAATATGAAGAAAATAACAATTACAATCTAAATATGAAACAATGCTATTTCTATTTAACTGCAAAAATTACTAGGAACTAGAGAGTTCAATCTGTGGTCCAGCAGATCCATCACTTCCCTTGCTGAGAAAGCTTAAGGTCACAACAATTTGTGACCTCAAACTTGTCATTAGCCTCCATGTTCTCTTGCTGCACAGACTGAACTTTGTCTATAAATAGTAAATACAATGCCTAGTGAAATCAATCAGTTGTCATAATCCCCAATATATCCTCTTGTAGCCTAGTTCTCATCCACAGGCAGTGATGTCGAGTTTTAGTAGCTATGAAATGTAGGCCTAGGTCTTACATGTTTAGCTACATTTTCTCTACACCCTCCCCCAAGTCCCGAGGGTGTTGGCATGTTGACATCGAGTAGGCCTATAAATAGCCTATATGAGACCCTATGTCAATAATTATAAGAGGAATAGCCTACTACTGAAATCATTTGCGAGAGGACAATTTATTTCAGATACAAATTTATTGATAAAAAATAGAACATCTTTCTGTACAAAGGTTAAAAAAAACAATGTGAAGTAAAATGCAAATCTACGCAGTGCAAATAGTAGGCTACAGGATTCAATAAGTACATTGATCATTCTACCAAGGACGCCAAACATCCTGAGATATGCTCGCAACAACTTCGTTTCTACACTGCACGATAGAGTGATCTTTATTTTTGTGAAGCGAACTTAAACTTTTCTCTTCTTGAGTGGTCTGTGTGTATGCTGTAGCGAAGACTTGACTGGCCGCCAAAGACAGTCGTTCCCCGGTTTCCGTCGGTCGAGCGTGAGCGTGAGACACGTGGGCTGTGCTGTGGTGGGGGTTGAGTGACCTAACGCACCGGGCGAGGGGAGCGGGTGATTCCGCCTTGCTCGCTTCAACGGTTGGGGGAAGTCTTAGCAGCTCGGCCTCTTCTCCTCGCTGTTTGCCCAAGTCGCTGTCCGTGGTGCTGGATTTGAGTGCCTGTCCTCCGGCGCACAGAAGGTTGCTTGACAGATGCGTGACCATGCAGAGACGACTGCTTCCTTTCGAGTTGTCTGCCATTAATAAGTATTGGTTTACAGCTGACAGACAACTCCGGAAGCCTGCTTGGTAGTCAGAGACCTCTGAGTTCACGGAGGAACCTGAAATCAAGGGAAGGATGGATTTTGAGAATAGATAGTACCATGCGTAAAGACGTGCGTCTGATATTTAGGCTAAACGTATGTGCATGTTCTGATCTATAATGGTAAAAGTATATGTGCATCGCTAAGTGAAATAACTCACCACATTGAATCTTCTGCAGATATTTCAGGTGCCTCACGGTTAGTTCTAAGATGTCCGCTTTCTCGAGCTTGCGTTTTCGAATCTGGAAAAAAATTTTGAGTTACTAGGTCATTCGTGCCAATTTGTTCGTGGAACTAATGTTGTCGTTGTAGTGTTTACAATTTGTTATCAAACTTACATTGTTGGTGTGGTGGTGGTTCTCTAATAGAGTTTTTAACTGGTCCAAGCATTTGTTTATGCGGGCCCTTCTTTTCTTCTCCATAAGTGGTTTGGACACCTGTTGAAATCAAATAGAGAATACATATGTAGACCGTGTAAATGAAAGACAGTGCCCACTAGCCCATAGTTGTCATTCCCTACCGACAACACTAAGGTAGGCTATTAGTTAGGGCTATAAACGCACCTTTTTTCCAGTCACAGTTTTAGTGTTTACGCAGTCTGATGTCGCCACCATTCTTGGGTGAATCCTGGTCCGCTTGCAGAGGTTGCCAACTGTTCAATCAGCTCCTGGCGCGAGAAAGAGTAAAGGGATTCTGCCTCCCACAATTCTGCCTACTTATATAGCGACACCCCACTTAGCATCTCAATGCAACAAGTGCCGCCGCTTGCGCTCAAGTGAACAGCAAAAACAACCAATCAGCTGAGCTCTTGCTGTGCATACTTTAGAATTCCGTTATGTTCTGGAACGTTTATCTTCCAATCACATTAAATAGGCCTGCTCAAGACATTTGACCAAATTGTAGGCTATGGAAATAGGCTTCAAGCTCTGTATGATAGGCCTACTTTATGTTAATGCCAACGCGTGTAATAGGACATTGGCTACAAATAATGTATTATAACTGTCATTAAGAAAGTATTCGAAAAATAAAGATTAATATTGGGAAAAAGAATAACCTAGTAGGCCTAGCCTACATTGCAACATTACCCTACGGTTTCATTGATTCGTCTTTAGTGTTTGGAAAGATGTGAGAGTTCAGAATGTGATTTCAGTTTCCATAATTTCACATAAAACAGTGTAACAGAGATGGTCCTACGGGCCTCCTGTGTAGGATATGCTTATTAGAGATTTTTGAATACAGCGAGGTTTATAGGCCTATAGACGCGCTTAAATCATCATATAGCCTAATTAGTTATCATATATAAACTGGGCTGTGAGTGTTGCGTGGTTTGTCGTCTTGTACCAACTCTTGCTATTCATTCTTTTATATCCTAGTTTCACGCCATTAGGTCGAAGGCAGCACCGTGTTAATTCTTTACATGTATCCACAACATCACGATTTTCTGGTAGCCTATAGGCCCAGACTAGCCTAGGCCTACTGCATGAATCTGACTCACTTGTTACTCAAACTACAAAAACTGGCCTTCAACAAAAACCTGTTAACAATAGCCATGGTAAACACAGTGCTACTGAAAACACATGCCTAAGGTATGAAATAGTCACATTTTGATATTGTTATCAATTTGATTTATATATTTAGTTCAGTTAAGGCTACATGCGGCAACACTTTTGTCTACACGCCGTGGCACCGAGGAGAATCGCTGGGCCGCCCCCTGTCTTGAGGCCCTGGGCTCCCAATTCTCCACACTGGGCTCTCAAAAGGCACAAGCCTTGGGAAAAACCATGGCAGCTGAATGAGCCAAGTGCTCTGCGCATCACAAGCCCTCAAAGATAATGGAAGGACACTTTTCCACCTTGGATAGCTAAATAGATGGAGCGTTTGTGTTTATTCAACTAAAGTAGGCCTAGGCCATCTTGAACAAAGTGACTCATTATTGAGAGCGAAACTTGGCAGTGGTGCCAAGGGGCTAGGCCTACCTTGTGCACCGGGCTGGACCATCCTTCGTAAGTCAAAATCTTATTTTAATATATATATATATTTTACTTTATTAAATTCTCTGAGATTGAAAATCTAAAGTGAAACTGGGGATGATTTGTTTGCGCCGGACACGCGACAGCCTGAAAAGCTTTCCAACGGCTATTTTCAAAGTTGGCCCACTCCTCTCCAGACCTCTCCAGTTTGATTCCAGACACAATGGACGTGTCTGGATGACAATTGAGCGCTCGTGAACAAGTGGCGGGGAGAGGGACGGGACAGGGGGACAGGACAGGGGGACAGGACAGGGGGACAGGACAGGGGGACAGGACAGGGGGACAGGACAGGGGGACGGGACAGGGGGACAGGACAGGGGGACAGGACAGGGGGACAGGACAGGGGGACAGGACAGGGGGACAGGACAGGGGGACAGGACAGGGGTGAGTATTAACATCTCAGCCTATTCAGCTGGGAGGCAAAGCGCAGATGAAAAGGCGGCCATATAGAGAGAGGCCGTTGATCTTTTCTTCGGTCTGTTCTGCCTACACAACACAAGTGGGCTGTATCGAGGATTCCCCTGAAATTTAAGACAAAACCACATTGTAAATTAATGTCACCAAATTAAGGAACGGTGAAGATAGTTATAACGGTTAAAATAGGCTAAACCATGTGTTGACTTATTCTAAAGGGATGTTTTGCTGATTAGGCCTATAAAGACATTATATTGACGATAAAGATAGAAACTGCAGGGGAAATGTAGAAGGACTCCAACTTAACAGTTTATCAGGCTGTTTTTTAGAAAGTGTGGGCCTATATGCTGCATTACCAACAAAATGTTTTGGTAGGCTGTAGAAAGCTATGCCCTATCATAACAAAGCCCTCCAGACTAATTTGAGTCTTTTTATTATCTTAATCCAAAAACCCTAAAGTGGGTTGTTTGGGTCAGGCTCCAGATAGATACATCTAACTAAAGATTTATGATTTAACTATGGTGAATAGACATCCTACAGTAGCCTACTCCTACAGCACCCACAGCAAGGTAGGTAAGTCTGGCTAATTGCGTAAAATTAACCGAAACATTGGTGCCACAATTTCGATGCTATGTTTGAAGTAATATAATACAGCGTTTAATCAGTATGAAATTCGAACGCGGTTCCATGGTGTATGAGAGCTGGTTCGTCTCTTTTGTCCTCAATGGACCCCGCATTATCTGCGTTTTCACGCTCAGATTTAACACACACCCCTGGTAGTCTGATTTTGGCATGGCATGGCAACCTAAAAAACCGTGTCTTTTTATTCAGGGCCAAAACGACAAGATTTCACGTTGATTACTCAGAATGAACCCTAGGCCTACAATTTCAAGTAGACCTGTCAGTAAGCTTTTACCAGCCTACAGGAAGATAATAAGATGATGAGTGATTGTGTGACCAAAACATCATCCTCAGTGAGAGACTTAACTTATAAGGCTGGTTTTCACCAGAGGGGTATAGCCTACAGACTATCCCGCGCATTTTGGGAGTTTACAAAAGACGTGAGGGACATGATAAAAGCGCATCGGGTGACCTGTGTCCAAGTCGGACATGATAACAACGCGCCATTAAATAACAAGTTAAGTGTATGTTTATGAAAGCCCCTCTCGCTTGGCTTCCACTCTCACTTTCCTCCCTCGGGTTATTCATTCACCCGAACCTTCTTTTGTTATGTATGCGTGACAGTGGGGGTCGTACAAAGTGCTGTAATAATTGGGAGTATTCGAGGACTTGTTAACAACAATTAGTGAAGCAATTATATAATTACCTGCAATAAACTTTTTTCCAGAGGAAAACTCGTGTCATTAGCAAGTGAAAGGCTACACCAAAGTGAGAGTAAATCGAATTGAGAGGCCATTAGGCACAGGCTCATATAGGCTTTGGATTTAAAGTTTTATAGCCTAATATAGCCTAGATAGTGGCTACTTTTTTATTTGTTTAAACAAACAAAAAACATATCTTCAGTTTAAAATAAAAAAGAGAAAGAAGTGCATTTGTAGATGGAAACCAGTCAGAGAAAGCTTAGCTGTGGAACCGCTTGAAGATAGCCTATCCAACGAAAAAGTGATGGGAGCAAAGCTTTGCAAATTATTGTAGGACTGTTCAAGACACACAGATGCACTATTAATAATAGCATCTACGAGTTTATATAAAGAGAGGTAGGCTAAAAGCCACGCGACGGGCTTGTGGGCGAAGCTCTGATCAAACATCAAATATCATGAATTTCTATAGACTGGTCTGCAGGTTATTTAAGTGTCTTTACTTTGGTTTCGGCCTCACAATAGATGGTGTTTGGCTATGTGGACCGGGGTTACCGCCTGAAAGGAACAGAGGTGCACATTAACATCGCTTAGGGTTTTCTCAAGGGCCTAAATGAACTCGTGGAAAGTAACTTTATAACTCGGTGGAGGATGAAGCTTTTGTGGAGAGTCCGAGTGAAAGACACAAGCGCATAACAAAAGGTGACCGTCATTGTTAAGCACTATAAGCGCATGGGTATTGATGCGTCTTGAATTGCTAAACATCTGCCATTTATTCTAGACTACTTCAAACTGATTAGAATGAGAATATAGTGGCTAGTTTTTTTTAGCACAACTATCTCTGCCAGTGCTTTAAATGAGTTACCAAGCGTATGACTGGATTGGAAATAGAAACTATTGAAAACTGGTTGAGAAGGAAGGCCTGTGAGAAACTCTCTCTCTCTCTCGACGTCACATTTGCAACTTTGTATTCATGTGCAAAATTAAAGTGAATGTATAAAAATGTGACGACTCACTGGGCTTCGCGACTAGATACCAAGCTCCCATAGAGAAAGTGAGAGAGAGAGAGAGAGAGAGACAGACGGAGATAAAGATGATTATGGATTTCAGTGGCTCTATAGGTCTAGGCCTACTTTAATCCGATGGACTTCAAACAACCCACTTAGTTCACAATGAAACCAATTGTCTTCAATAGCCTATTTGATTGATAGATTGAAAATATGATATTTGGATGAAGGGTTGTTCAGTGGTCGTTTAGGGCTATAATCTATTTTATTAGCGATTGGCTCTGTAGCCTATTGTAGGCTATAACATGTGCCTTAGCCTATGGGTTTTATGGTCTACCAAATTGTCTATCAAAAATACATCAACTGTCGTACGTCACTTTTAATTTTGCATCAATCTCAAGAATTTCCACAGTTGCATTTGGCGCCCTGTAGGCCAATTAAGTCCATTGTATTAAAAGTGTGTTGGCAAAAAGTGTGTTAAAATGGAGCCAGTTAGAACTTTGGAGGGCGCATTGCATTAAGAAAGACGTTCTTGTTGACAATCGCAGCAGCAGGTTTTCCCAGGGTAACTCCTTTATCTGGGAAAAGTGGAAAATCGGAATGTACAACTGAAAAGCCAGGAGGCGTTCCTCCGATTTTCCTCGCTCCATATTTTGTGGACCAGAAATATGCAACCTCTCAGCAAAGCAAGTGGGCTGCTGGTGCCTTTAGTTACATAAAAGACTACGCCTTCAAACGCTTTCAATGACGAGAACAGATTTGACTTTGTATTAGGCTGAGTTAAAATGTGAAATGAGAAAAACGTTTAGCTCACAGTAGCCTATAATCGGTTTGGGCAAATGTTTGTAGTAGAGATATAACCTACGTTTGATTGTTGGTGACATATATAGTCTATAGTCTATCTCATTCTCAGTTCAAGTTTCGACATTATTTATAAGCACCTTTTTGATAGCCCAGCCCAAAAGAAAAACAATAGCCTATAGCAATAAACATTAGATTAAAACATTAAAATACAGTATTGAGCCTCCTTAAACGACGTGTGTGGCGTGTATCCATCTACTAAAATTGGTATGAAATTGACAATTTGTTGATGTCAGCGTCCAGCTGGCAAACCGGTCAAACCGCACCATATGCCGTGCTAAGCGGCACCATTTACCGATTCGTTCCTAGTGTCACGGTCCGTCCTCCTCTTCTTCGCGGAATGGATCTGAATAGCCACAACAAAATAGCAATTTACCCTCTGGAATGGCCACATACCCCCCAAGGTAATGCCTTCCCGTTTCACACAGGGGTAGGCTAGGCCTACTCCACGGGTCTTCTACAAAAAAAGTTTCAAATGTCACAGCTGTGTGACCACGTGTCCACCTGTTTGATTTTATAAGAGTAGCCTCCGTTTTTCGATAGTCTCACAACCGGTCTTATTTGGAACTCTACTGGTGCTCATTAGATAAAGAGAGACACGATTAGAGCATACATGGTCTATAGTATAGTAAAGGACATGGGAGCTGGTCTGAGATGAGTGTGTGTATGTGTGTGTGTGAGGTGAAGGCAATGGAGTGTAGGCCTAACCAGAACATTTAAAACCAACATGTAGATAAACATTGTCTTTCATTGGCTCACAGGAGTGTGATACAGAGTAGCCCACTTGACTGATTCACTGAACACTTTATTATTGATAATGTCACCCTAAAATACATATTATGACAAGCCAGTTATGTTATTGTACAAACTGAAGTTACAGAAAATATTATATTATTTTCAAACATGAGTAATAATGATACTTTCGAAAGAAGCACACTTCAGCTTAAAACGATATATTCCACTTCAGGTCGGCCTAATGAAAGCAAGGGTTGACTGATGGTTTAGGTAATAGTATGCAGGTGAATTGCTTTTTTGTGGTTTGAAAATCCCACGTTTTTTGTTTGTCGTTTAGTTTTACTTCATTGAATTTACTTCTGAACTGAATTGAAACTTGAATTGTGAATCTCAATCCTTGAAGGACAGGTTTACAATCCTAGATTGTTCAATGTTATGGCCCGGTAGCGACATCGTGTGGTTAAACAATGTATAACGCTCAAATAATGTTCGACGTCAGAGCTATGATAGCCCAATTCAAGGAATGTCATTAAAATTCTCAAAGAAAATAAGAAATTCATTGAGAACAGACCTGTTATCAGACAATACTAGATAGCCTAGGTGAATACAAAGATTGAAATTGACTATTAGAGTTTATCTGTAGCATAATCTTGGAGCCGGCAGCAACATTTCACATTTCACTTTGACTGTACACCACACATTACATGTGATGAATAAAAGAATCTTGAATCTATTGGAATTTTGATAGAAAACAGGTCTCATAGAAACCTAACCTCCATGTACGCTGTGTGTCTATTTGCTGATATTCTGGGTATAACTTTGAATCAGACCTTGGAAGTGCTGCTGTGTATTTTTCTGCGGCTGACATATGATAATGTAGCACTTTGGGAGAAAATAATATACGGTGCAGGATACACTATTTAGCACTGCTATAGCATTGAAATTCTGCATGTTCTTGCCACGATACACGGAGTAGACTGTGCTATAGGTGATCCAGGTGATGATAATAAGGAGCAAGCAGAATGTGATGCCTTTGGCCTCGTTATAGTTTTTGGGCAGATCTTTACCCATGTATGAGAAGATAAAGCAAAGGCTAAACAAGATTGAAATTGAAAGCAAGATGAGGCTTAGTGATACAAAATCACCATTCCCGCATTTGATTACGATTTGGTCTTTGTAGGATGTCATGTCATTGTATGGCTTGGGTGCCTTTGTGACGTACCATGTTGTAGCCAATGCCATTTCAGTGACAAATACCGCAGCTACGACCAGCCACTGGCCCTTATGCTTCACCCACAGCTGATGAATCTTAGGGAACTTGGCTGCCATTTTGAAAACGCAGACAATCTGGAAGGAGCGTACTGCAAAGCAAGCTACACAACAGCTGTAGGGCACAAAAAATAGTACAACTCTCAGAGCACAACTGATTTCTGTTGGCTTACCAAGGTAAAAGAACACTCCAGTGACACTCACACTTAGACTGCCCAAGATTAGGAAACACATCGGTCCCCCAGCGGACTTGACCACAGGTGTATTATAGTGGCAAGCAAAGATAACAGTAACTGCCAGTAAAAGTGCTAATATGAAGCTGGTCAATATCACGATTAAGATGGCCACAGGGTCTGTGAAAGGTATGTACTCCACTTTTCGCTCAAGGCAGGCTGTGCTTCCTGGGTCAGCCCACTGGGTCTTCTCACATTTGATGCAGTTGTATGGGTCCGCTGTTTGACAGGAAAAAATAGATATGCATTACGGCAGATGGGCACACACTTTTTACATTACATTACAGTCATTTAGCAGACGCTTTTATCCAAAGCAGCTAACAATAATTGAATTTAACGTAGGAAAAGCCAATGTACTACTACTGGCCAGAACTCACAAGTGCATCTCCTTCCTAAAACAAGTGACTAAGAGCATAATCTAGTGCTGAAGGCAAAGTGCAAGAACAGCAATCTAAAATACAATAGGTGCTTAAGAGGGAGGATTGTTGTAGTTAGGGATGTAGCGATAACCGGTATAATGATAAATCGTGATACATGTTTATTAAATTTATCATGATAAAAAAAAACGTGTTTGATTTCTGCACTCACTGTAAATACTGTCCAAGGTCAACCAAAGTTAGCAACAGTCTCCAAGACAGATTACTTTAGTGTTTATGCAAACAAAAAGTGCATAGTGCTGCAAATTTTATTTGTGGTTTTCAATATAAAACTTTTCACTATGGTTTTCAAAATAAAAATGTTTTTGAAAATGTTCAGCACATTTTATAATACCGCGATAATACTGATAACTGATAATTTTGCACACTATAATCGTGATATGACATTTTCATACCGTTAGGCCTACATGTTGTAGTACTTCTCTTTCTCTACTATTACTGGATGTGCGGACACGATTAAAGTCCAGACGCACTAAGTTTAAGAACCATGTAGCCTATATGGCTTTCGTTTCACAGCAGTCTAGAAAATAACACTTGTGCACATTCAGCAGCTGATGAATATGTAGCCTTGAGAGTGTAAATCGTCAGCCATTCTTCCATAGAGCTCTTGGTATGCTGTGCTTACCTGTGCTGTTAATATAAGTGCCACGAGCACAAATTTCACATGTGAAGCAACAATTGTGGGATCCGTCTAGGTTTCGTTCATATCCCTTCAGACAATTAGGGGAACACACAGCCACAGGCACCTGAGCAGGATTTAAAACAAGGACCAGTTACCACACAGTCTATTAGGGCTGGGTATCGAGTCGAAATTTCAAGAATCGATTCGATTCTGATTCACAAGGTTTGGAATCGATTATCACGATTCATTTCGATTCAATATCGATTCGGTTAGTGTTACTAAAACCTGTTTTTTTTTAGCTGTAACCTTAATTACATGACTGCCAAGTTATGCAACACATCAATACTAGGGCTGGGTATCAATACTGATTTCCAAAAATGAATGAATGAATGAATCATTGAATGAACTAGCCTATTCATTCCTTCATTTATTCATTCATTCATTAAATAAAAGATCGATTTTGGGATTCATGAATCGATTCTGAATCATTTGATTCAGAATCGATGAATTGATTTTTTAAACCCAGCCCTACAGTCTATGCAGACATAAAAGAAGTTCTGCTTGTGAATGCAAATCATTTTAGAATCTGAAAAATCAACTCACGGTTCCATTGGCGTGCCAGTGTATTTGTGTGTTGTTAACAACCAACCGCCCCACTGGATGTGTTTCATAAGACCCGACAATCACCGGATCTTTTGACCCATGCTTCCAGTAAACAATACCGTAAGATATAGACGATGGATTCCCATTGTCATTGAAATGAATTCTCCTATCTAAAAGTGTAAAGTTTGACTTCTTCAACTCTTTCAGGACCTGTGAACATACAATAGGCGTGTGCATGTACACATGACGGTAACAAGGTAATGTATCACATCATTAACCACTATGAATGGGCAAAATAGTTTAAATATACTTTTAAACCAGTAACAAGCACAATCCATGATTAGCCCAACTGAACAGTTCTGGGTTGAGACTGATAGCCTTTTTAAGCACTAATGTTAAGTACAGGTAGGAGGGAATAGGGCTAAGCTTTAATAAAAACAGTATTAATTTTCAAACAATTGTACACAATGTTGTATACACTCACCATGGATGGGTGCACAGTGACATTGTGCTGGCATCCCTCGCTGCTACATTGCAACACACTGTGTAGCGCACTCGCCACGGCGTACACGGCAGAGTAAACAGCAACATTATAGGATGGGTTTTCATCAATGATGTCCTCGGCACTCGCACCGATACACGCCTCACACTCTTGACCCCAGCACGTCTGCCCCAAAGATTTGGATCTGCAGGCTGTACATTGTCCCTGCTCTCGCGAGGAGTAGACAAAATCATTAAATCCAGGTAATGTGGAATAGGACGTATCCGCTACCCCAATGATAGTGCCGATTCCCTGGATTCCATTCAGTTTGAGGAGCCTCTTGTCCATAGACCAAGCATCACCTGCGATCCACACTTTATCCCGCATGTTATACCCTATCGCTGAATTGACAATGGCCTCTGCAGTTTTCTTAGGAGTAAAAACAATAATAACCTTTATTTTAAGTTGATCTATACTTTTAAATATGATATCATGTGGATTTGGCCCTAAACGGCCTTCATAAGCCAAGCAGATTTCAGTGGCTCGTATGCTTCTTTTGAAGAGTTCAGCGCCGTCTTTACTGTAGGCATCATTACTGGCGAGGAACGCTACCCAGCGCCAGTCGAAGTGCTGCAAAATAGCAACAATTACTTGTATGGCGTGTTTGTTACTGCCAACAGTTCGAAAGAAAGAAGGATATTTCACTTTGTCACTCAAAGCTGAAGACGAAGCCCCATAATTGACCTGTTAAGAAAGATTGCAGTTTAGTATTCAGAGAGAAAACCCCATAAAACTCAATTTAATGTCGGCCTAAACTCAGACATATGACTTAGCCAAAAACCACTAGAGAATTCAGGCCTGCCTGCATGCTCTTTCCATGATAGCTTTGCTTGAAGGGTCAGATCAAATGTATATATACCTTTAAAATCGCACAGAAACAGAAACGGACGTTTGAGATCATCTCACTTCCTAGTTTGACGTATTTCCATGGATGTATTAGCGTATTTCCGACGCAATCAAGCTATGAGGGTGGGACATGCGTTTAGAGGAATTTGATTGGAACATTGACAAATGGACGGGTTTTAAGAACTTTAGACAGATTCAATAGAAGGATAGCGTTGATTGACGGGTGGATGTTGTGAGATTATTGTCCTAAAATCTAAGGTACCTGTTGTCGTCACTGCACGTTACCTACCGTTTTCCAGGAAGTAAGAAATAATATACTTTAATATAAGATTACAACAAAAGTAGAATTTGGTACACTTTTTGTCATACATGGTTGAATAGGTGAACACTATGACCAATTATGTGAACCAAAATGGGACAGAATGCTTTTTTCATTTCAGTGCGACTTTAAAGTAGTAAGATAATAGAAAAATATAATAAAACACGTTACCATGGGTATTAAGTTAATCGTGAACAAAGGAGCAGCAGTCAACGTCTGTGTGCTCCCAAATGGACCGATGATGCCGACTACTCTGGGTGGATAGTCACCGACACTATCCTCAACTTCTCTGGACCCGTTTCTTGAGATAAGATCCAATATCACTGGGAAGTTGAGGACATCTGAGCAGTAGTCAAATATGTCATAACCAAGGGACACATTAGGCAGGATGAGAGTTGAGTTATTGATCTCCTGTACAGCAAACCT
Source organism: Borostomias antarcticus (assembly GCF_949987555.1). Taxonomy (NCBI): domain Eukaryota; kingdom Metazoa; phylum Chordata; class Actinopteri; order Stomiiformes; family Stomiidae; genus Borostomias; species Borostomias antarcticus. The sequence continues at coordinate 2,241,830 of NC_140236.1, forward strand.
CATCACCTGAAACAGCCGGTAACTGGACAGCATGAACTCTTGCCTGCGGGAGTAACGATAGTACAGTTGGTTTTAGCGAATAGCCTATGTACTGTATACTGTAACATCCATATCGGTTCCACATCCAACAGCATCAGTTGAGATATTACACACTCCAAAATGTGTATAGAACCATAATACTAGTGGGATCTTGTCTAGAGCCTTAAAGGAGTAGTAAAGGGAAAATGCATGTTTAGCCCTGTTTTAAGGTTACTTATGATCATATACAACGGTTCAGATCAAAACGTTGACAAAACTAGCACTTTTGAGAAAGTATGATAATCAAGAGTTTAACATGTTTTTGAAAGATTTTTCAAGGTGCCCACCCACATCCATTGTATGACCAAAACGGTGGTAGAGCAATTATCAGACTTTCTCAAAAGTGCTAGTTTTGTCAACGTTTTGATCTGAACCATTGTATATGATCATAAGTAACCTTAAATATGCATTTTCCCTTTACTATTCCTTAAAGGCCCTTTTTAAAGTGGATCTGACTTTAAATACCACACCACTGAAGAAAAAACTAAAACATTGAATAGTATTGACTTGATAAACCTTAATTTTTAATTTCTACCAACGACCAAGGCACACGCTAAGCAGTAGATGGATCTACAAGCAGACTGCCAGCATGGATGGAATGGTGATTTCACTCCCTACTTACTGTGAACAGTCCAATACCACTGGTCGACTCTGGATAATTGAATTATTGGCATAGTGGATGTTAAAAAGTCCACCCAGCAAATAGTCTCCATGTAGCTTGAACTCTGAGGATGTACAGGAACACTCGGGCGACACACGACGAAGAAATCCCAGCAGAACCAGGAGAATTGAGAAGTGCTTCATTGCTGTTAACATGTAGCCTTCGGTATGAACTTCACTCTGTAGCAAGCAGCAGCGTGGTCGTACTGTAGATGCACACACCCCCTTTACATGGACCAATTTACATGCATTCATGCATCATTTGACCGGCCATTCTGAAGTCAAACTGGAAGCAAATGTATTTGGACAATCTATAAACCAAAATGATTTAACTACATCAATCTTTGAATGTTGACCTAGATAAGCAATGTTGTGGTCAATACAAATGACTGATTTGATTATCCCGGTGATACAAATGTTGCATGCCGGCATCCTTTTGCAAATCTGTCAACTGCAGACTAAATAGATTTGTCTTCCAAACTCATCACGGAATGCACACAGTTGAAGGGACACAGTCTCTTTAATAGCATTTGAAGTGAAAAAATTACATTTTAAGTTATTAAAATCAAGTTTGTTTTTTATAACTGCAGCACAAGATAAACCAAGAACATGCAATGTCTTCAATGAGAAACATACTAGAAATCTAGAATCCAATTAACCAGTTTCATTAGTTTAAAATAACATAAGATGAATCTAACAGTAATGTGGTTTGAAAAATAAAACAAGTTCAAAAGAATATCAAACAATTAAAATCTTGTAAAATATATATATAAATCCTCAAGACAACCCTTTGAAACGTGATGAATATATTTGTGTTTTTTTTTTTTTACAGGAAAAAATGTTTTGATCCTTCACTACAGTGCCGATCAAGGTATTCCAAAATGTCTCTCTGGTTACCAAAAATACTACCGCACACTTCCCGTCCCCAGCATACTGATAAAAATGCCAAAAAATTTGAGGGGCAGGGAAAAAAAACATGTTCACAACACCCTCCATCCATTTGTTACATTAAAAAGCTCTCAATCTCAATTTTCAAATGTGTCCTCTGCAAAAGAAGAGAAAGATAGAACAATATTTTTGTTTGGAATGATTCGGTTGTTTTTTTTTTTTACCATAAGTTAACACAGAATGGAAGGGTGTACTAGGAATGGACCTCTGCTTTAACACAGTCATTGCTGTGTTTCAGCCAACAATCTTTTGGGGAAAGTAATTGCTAGCGGATTGCAAAGTAGATAAACAATTAATATATTATTTTACAAAGATAATATTGGTACATTACAATATGATTAGAATAAAGAGCCCATTTGAGAATCAATATTAACTGGTACCAGTATGCAAAATGCTAGGTAAAACTACTTGGCAAACAAATGGCTATACAGTACCCCTTCCATAAAATGATCTAAGAATTTAGTTTCCAGGAGTGCTAAATGAGACAGCACTGTATTTCTGTTGAACTACACAAGACGCAAAAGCAGAGGGACTAACGCAAAGGTACTCTACACTACTGGAGGCTAAACAGCACTAAGCTTGAACTACAGTATGCATCACAAAACATTATGAAGCGTATCATAATCATCCATGACCATACATTCTATGAAGAATATGCCAACTCCACTAATGAGTTAATTAATCACCAATCAACAGCCTGCAATTAAGTGTGTAATTTATGAATTATTTTGACAACAAATTGGTTCAATAAGCTAAAGTGAATGGTTATGGTTATCACAGGTATACTAATGTATCTTCCATTCAGTGTAACATAACTACAACTGAGTCCATGAAGTACAGAGGACAATTTTGTGGGACCAAGCCAGTGCAACAGTACACTTGATCACAAGAGAAATATCATTCATAAACGTAAAACTTACATCTTCAATTTCAATTTACACCTAATCGGGTTAATTCATTCTAAACCTAAGGAATTCACAATAAATGTGTTACAAATGAGTAGGTACCATGTCTCAATCAAATGTTGGCATATTTATTTCACTTGGAGACAAAGTTTCAACCAAGGAGTTGGAGGGAGTCATCGTCAATAGTCCACAACTGAATTTTACTGCAATTCCAGTGCCGACCACTCTCAATAACTTTATACTTACCCCATAGGGTTAACAAGGCAAAAGGTGGCACTGTATGTCACCCAACTGGACAAACACAACTGTTCCTAACGGATGACTCGCTCACTCGAACCCCCGTACCCGACAACAAAGGCAGCGTTTCCTGACTAAATCCATCCTGGACACCATCCCTCCCCATCCAACACTGACAACATGGATCAAAACTCTTTTCCGTTTCCTTGTCCCCCCTCACAACCTCTGACCCCTAGTTATCCCATCATTAGATCTTTTTTTAGATTTTTATTGTCTTTTTTTTTTTTAGATAATTTTCATTTTGAATACATTGGGGTTAGATTATGGGTGGAGGTTTTTAACTAGCAAAAGGTTTCCCTGTGTCTTCCTTGCCTCTGTAAGTCCTCTTCCCATGGGTGAAGGGTAGATATCTGTACTTGACCATATGCTGGAAATAGTGGGAGGGAAAAACAGAGTTAGCGGAAAAAAGGGTCAAGGTATTCATTTGTGAAACTGTGTGGGGTGAGGCTTGACATTAAAATGAGTAAGCATCCCTTCATTATCTGCAACGTGGAATTAGGGCCTATGTTAGCATATCGTCTGAGTTGCCGTACCTTGATCTGCCTCTTCATGGTGATGCAGAAAAGCATGATGAAGTACATTACAAGTATTGGCCAGAACACTGGCACGTTGAAGGCTTCAAAGAATGTGCAAATCATGGCAATGACAATGCCTTTTGTTGCTGAATGCCTGCAGAGAGACATAACACAATCATAACAGTCATAACACATTCATAACACAATCATAACAGTCATAACACAGTCATAACGCAATCTTGACACCAAACATTCTACTACCACTGGTAACTAATACACTCAAACCAATGCAGTCAAGCTAGTTGGCAACCATTTTCATTTATTTTAGAGGTACTAATTATTCATTCAGGACCAATTCTTGTAGCTATACAATACACACCATAATACTCTGTCCTAATATCTCACAAAGCTAATCTACCCATAATGGGACCATGCCCCCCCCCCCGGGAAGATTTTGTTTAAAATAACAGCTTTGAAACATGTATTTACAGTGGATTTTAGCATGAGGATAAAGGGATTCATCACAGTCAATGGGAAGCACTGGCATTTGTATTTTCTCTCTGCATCTTTTCAGGTGCTGGTGTCTCTTGTGCTCCTGCTGTTGGTCTCACTTACTGAAACCTATAGCACACTAATAGCTAGCCTCATAATTCAAGTCAGAATGAATTGATTTAGTTTTCGTCTAGTTTTAGTGACAAATATCATTAAGATTTTAGCTGACTCTAAAGTAACAGGTTTAAAGCATTTCTCTAGAAACGTATCCTGTACATCTGGGAAAGCACACTGCGCTTTTCCATTGCACAGCAGAAAAGCAGGCCTGTTATTAGATTCACAGGGAGGATGGGGACACTATGAAACGGTACGAACATGCAGGAGTTTGAGCGAGGAGCAGTCCGCTTGCGATACATCCTTGTGGCCCGAGTCCAGACATTTAAATCCGCCCACTCCACCGAGATCTAATTCTGATACTGTCTGATATCAGGCTATCATCACTGTGGACTAGGATATTTGGTAGAAACAGCCCAAAACATTTTAAAGCCATTTCAAGTTTTTGATTGATTTTCACAGGCTACTATCAGCAGTAGTTTATCGTGGTACAAAATAGATGTATGTAGAGCACCTATTTGAAAGTGAAAGTAAGTCCGTACACAAGCTAAACTGCACTGACTTATAAAACCCCCTCCTCTGTCTTTTTACCATCTAGTTAACGTTACCCATGACATGTTTAGCTAAACGGGCCACTAGCTAGCGTCGTTAGGCTAGCTGACTACAGGTGCTAGCTACTGTAGCAAGACAGCTATAGCTAGCATAGCTAGACGGGAGAACAGGCTCCAAGCACAGAAGCCTTTCTTTTGACAACTCCCCCCATTTCAAAAACGATTGGATCTACACGAATCACAGAAATGACCCATTTCGGATTCAAAACAGCGGATTTCGCCAAAAGGTGAAAAGTTTGCACCCCTTTAAATCAATTAAATAATAAAAATCAAATGCTTTTTCATTCTCTTACACTGTAGGTATAGACATTATATTATAGCCGATCAATATTTGACACTGATTGATTAGTCTAGTCTATTCAGATCCCCATTAGAGACCAGCATGGCAACCCCTAATCTTGTCATAGGAAGAGGGCATATAACCCTGTATCAGTTGGTCACAGGAAGTTACCATTTCCTCTTACAAATGAGGTTTGCATGTGTCACCTGCGGCTCTCACAAAAAAAGAAAAGCTAAGTGAAATGCTCTGTGACGAATGGTTAGGTCTTTAGGGCCTCTCACCAGAATTTGAATTCAGGCAACCTCCTGATGAATGGGCGGAACTCCTCATTCTGCTTGGTGGGAAGGGCGGGGCCTTCATCTAGACGTAAGGGGCAGAGGTCACAGGGTTGAACGGGGGTTACATGAGAGTATGTTGCCAGCACACAAACATTGAGTGAAAAACAGTGATCATAGCATAGAAGAGGCTACACAGAGAGGCTACTGGCAGCACCAAAACAAGGAACATTCTAGACGTGTTTCTATTCTAATGTGTGCTCAGCAAGTTATTTTCTCAGAGGAAGGAAGAATGATTACAATTTAGATAAGCCAAACCACAAATAATATATATATATATAAATATATATATAATACAGAGAATATATATAATACAGAGAATATATATATATAATACAGAGAATATATATCTATAATACAGAGAATATATATATATATATATAATACAGAGTATATATATATATATAATACAGAGTATATATATATATATATATAATACAGAGAATATATATATATATATATATAATACAGAGAATATATATATATATAATACAGAGAATATATATATATATATATAATACAGAGAATATACATTATAATACAGAGAATATATATCTATAATACAGAGAATATATATCTATAATACAGAGAATTCAAACTTGCCTGCATCGTCAAGTAGAGATGGATCCACTTTTGGTGACAGAAAAGCGATGAAGAGGTTGAGATGGTATATTCCCAGAGCATATGTAACTATATACCAACCCTGAAAAAGGAAAGAAAATGCTTAGAATCATGACATCTACAGTAGGCTGCTAAAATGAAATTGAGGCTACTGTTGCATTTTGGGACCATATAGGCCTTGTTCTAACAAAAATAATGTAAACATCCACTCACTGGTATGCTCGCTAATCTGTGTTTGAATAAGTATCATTTCACTCGTGGGATATAAGCAACAAATGTCTGAACGTTGAGTGAAAACATTTTTCTCAGGCTTCACGTGTTAGTAATAGGTGCTTGTTTACCTGTAATATGTACACCCTGATCATATGCATGTAATATGTACACCCTGATCATATACATGTAATATGTACACCCTGATCATATACATGTGTTGGTAATAGGTGCTTGTTTACCTGTAATATGTACACGCTGATCATAAACATGTGTTAGTAATAAATACTTGTTTACCTGTAATATAAACACCCTGATCATGTAGATCAGTGTTTCGCAAACCTTTTTTTCTGGGGACCACTTTTTTTTTCTTTTTTTTAATAACAAACCATCCCGACCCAATTCAATTCATTATCAGAACAATATTCAGTACTATCAAAAACATGCCTCGTTGAAAGTTTGCCAACGCAAAGCTTCAATTCTCACGCGAGCAGGAGCCTGGCTGTTCACACCAGACGTGCATTTTTCCGCTCTGGTCACCAGACGATTCTGCGCTTTATTCACACACATTCGCTCACGGGAAAAATAGACCAGATGCCAAAACTATTGCTACAGTGGAGAAGCTCTCATATGTGGCTCAAAAGACTATGAAAGAAATTCAGTAAATTTAACCGGCGACCCAAATAAAATCTCCTGCAACCCATATATCTACAACACTAATGTAGATGTTAGTAATAGGTGCTTGTTTACCTGTAATATGTACACCCTGATCTTTACATGTAATATGCACACTGATCATGTAATGTTAGTAATAGGTGCTTCTTACTATGTATCTAATCTGTACGCCCTGTTGATGTAGATGTTAGTAACAGTCGATTGTTTACCTGTAATATGGACCCTGATCATGTAGATCTATTAGTAATAGGTGCTTGTTTACCTGTTATATGTACACCCCGATTGTGTTAATAGGTGCTTCTTTACCTGTAATATGTACACCCTGATCATGTAGATGCCGGTCAGGAGCAGTGTGGTTGCCCATCGTACAATTGAGAACGGTGTTGACTTGTCCAGCCACGACTGATAGATCTGTATGGGACACGACAGACAGTGGACATCAGCAGGAGAAAATAGACAATATAATGGCTCCCTAAAATGTATTATCTTATCCATCGAATATCCTCTTTCAATGTGGGATTACAATGATGCTGGCTGAGCGCCCAATGACTGCCTTAGTCAAAACATTCACATTGGTCTTCTTCATTTATTGGCCGGGTTTCCCGAAACCTTCTTAGCGCTAAGAAGCTCTGAGTCTTCTTAAGGCTCCCGTTTGCTTGTTTCGGGAGCCTTAAGAAGACTCAAAGAGCTTCTTAGCGCCAAGAAGGTTTTCGAGAAACGCGGCCATTATCTTTAACATTTTGATGAGATCCAGAAGCTTTGCTGCAACCAGTACCTGTCCAAGCCGCGTGAAAAAGCTTCCGATTACAGATGGCTTCCCATGGATCGATTCACCAGCACTGTCCCCTTCTGACATTCTGTCTGTGGAAACAAGCATATCCATCAGTCATCATCGGTGTCCATTTCCATCAGTCATCATCGGTGTCCAGTCCCTAGTCCCTTAGGCTATGTGAGCTGATTTGGGCCCCAATAGAAGGGTTTGCATGAGGTGCTATTCTTTCATCATGACGTTAATCTGAAGATACTGCTCTCTCAACAGCTGGTGTGCTGCAAACGACAAATATTTCTAAGCAAGGACAAAGAGGAGGTGCGAAATCAAGCACGACCATCACAAAAGTGGTAGTTAAACTGTCCACATTTCTAGTTTGTAAATGGTAAATGAGTGTGTCGATAGGGACATTGAGAATGTGTTGCTCTATCCGGGAAATGTTACACTGTACTAGATATTTCTGTATAGTATACTGTATACTAGATATTTCTGTATAGTATACTGTATACTAGATATTTCTGTATAGTATACTGTATACTAGATATTTCTGTATAGTATACTGTATACTTGATATTTCTGTATAGTATACTGTATACTTGATATTTCTGTATAGTATACTGTATACTAGATATTCCAGTAAAGTCTGGACTGGTAGCTACAAGCCGGTTAGCTTACATGAGCTGCAATCAATTCATTCATAGTTAAGATATAACCCAGTAGCTGGTTACTAGACTCGTAAACTTAAATCCCTAGTTAACATTAACTTAATAGCATAACCCACATAAAAAATATAGTTAACCTTAGCTCGCTTACATTAGCTAACCATGTTACTGGAGAATGGCTAAGTTAGGTAGCTAACTACAATAGATGACTAAATGTGTAAACCAGCTAGCTATCATGTTATATAACATGACATTGGCACAACTGCTCCATCAGTCCTGCCTCGACATTGCTAGTAGCTAACTCAGCTCTTTCATGCCCGGATATCGACCAACGTTAGCTAGCTAATACAGACCTAGCCTCACACGCTAGCTGATTAGCATACGTTAGCATACCCCTGCTAGCTAAGGGAATATAGATATGTGGCATTGTAGACACTGAGTCAGACTGGTGATTGGATCGGACCAGAGAGCTTTGGGCTAACGTTTGCTTTTCATGTCATATTCAGATCATGTCTCCCTGCCTCCAAAACGATGATAGCTAAGGTTAGCATGCTAGCTAGCTAAGGTTACACCCCGGTTGGTCACACTAGACTGGCCATTATCCACGGCGAGTGTTTATATAAATAAAGCTTTGATTGATTGATTGAGGTTCTGAGTGAGGGTGGGGGACCACACGTTTACTCGCTATGTAGTCTCTTTCCCCCTAGAATGGGTCTGAAAACGTTAGCATACATGCTAGTAAACGTTCGTTTGCTTTGCAAATATCCAAGCAAATCGATTATCTCCCTTCCCCCAAGTTTGTTACCTTGTCTGGGTTTTGTAGTTCTCAAATAAACGGGGCTGATACAACAAGCTGCGAAGCGATGCGTGATAAACTACATTTCCCAATGTCAGTTGTGATTACAGTGAAAAGTGACATGTAGTCCATTTTGCCAATCTCTACATCTGTTATCAAGGCGTCGATTGGTAATTGAACTACAACCCCCAGCATCCACCTGAAATATCTGACAACTCATTTCCGGAGAAACGGCTCTTTAGATGGAAACGGAGATGCTAGTGATGTTAGCTAGCGAGCTAGCGTTAGGTATGTAGTCACATTCCTACGAATTCTATCCGACTATAACGTTGGTTTAGGTATTTCAATTATACAAAGATAAGACCCCTCCTATCTGCAATCATATTGAGAGACAAATCACTGAATGACAGGGTTATTTCTTACCTGATACGGCCGCTGTGTCACTCGGCTACCTAACTAGCTACCTCTCGTGCAGGCTAGTGAACGGAACACGTCACTACTTCCGCAAGTTCTTCCTTGGAACAGGCGAGACTAGTAGAGCTCCGAACAGGCGAGACTAGTAGAGCTCCGAACAGGCCTAGACCACGAGTCCCAGAACAAGATGATGATGATGATGATGAGGAGGAGGGGGGGGGGATTAAAAAAAAAAACACTAGGCTACTTGCTTGCTGTTAATAATCTAACTGTAAAGGCAACCCCGATGTATGCGCCCTATGTCCCAGGGTGTCTGAATTTCACATGCCAAGCTGGAGTAGGACACAAGACCTGGAGTGGAGTCACTGGAGCCGCGTGTTTCATTTTATGAACTGCAGTAACCTCGCGTGAAGCCTGGTTTCCATTCACTGTCAGATTCAGATCCTGTCTAGAGCCTTCCTCCAAAACGATAGTCACGTATTGTAACCTTAGTCCTAACTAGCTACGTTCACTGAAAAAAAAAAAAAGAGAAACTGCGGCCAGTCAGAGTAACAGGGGTGCCCTTATATAAGGACTGCTAGCCCAGCCATCTTCTCCTAAGCTGAAAATGTCAGAGAGCAGACTGGGGTTCAACAAAGCTGACCTGTGAGCTGGGGCTCACAGCCATACAGGAGAATGGCCTCCACTGTGGCGTCGAAGAGGTGGAGCTTAGTTTCACAGGGGGGATTGGATTTCCACACGTTGCCCATGCCGTTTCGAGCTCTCCACGTGAGCGCCTTCCTCACATTGAGGTCGTGTTGAGTTGACCTAAGAGCCCAGGAATTTGAAGTCCTCACCTTCCTTCAGAGCAGTACCTTCAGCTGTCATCAATTTTCTTGGCGTTAAGACCAAGACCCACCTTGGCACATTCCTTTTCCCCTCTGGTCAGGAGCTCTTGTGTTTGCCTCACATGATTAGATATCAGGCTGATGTCGTCGGCGTAGTCCAGGTCTGTTAGGACTACAGCGGAATACCTTCTCCACTTCCTAGGTGTTATAGTGAAGCGGAGATCCTCCATCTTCCCTGGATTGCCTGCCTCAGTGCGTAGTCCAGGGCTATTATAAAGAGAAAGGGTGCGAGGGTGTCCCCTTGTAACACTCCCGCCATGGTGTCAAAATCCTCCGCCGTCCGGTGTCACAACCCTTGCCCTTGTGTTCGAATACATGATCCCTAAGGCCTGAAGTAAACTGGGGGGAACACCTCTGTGTATTGAGTCAAATGCCTTTTTGAAATCAATAAAGCACAGTACCTCTGTCATGTTGTTCTTTTTCACCTCCTCGTAGATCCTCCTTAGGGCTAAGATCTGAGTTACTGTGGACCTCTCCCCTCTCAAAGCCATTCTGGTTCTCTCTCAAGTGTGGGTCGATACAATGATACAGGTCAGGCGGATGCCGCGGTAGTTGCTTTGAGAGATGCCGGCTTTAGGCGCTGGGATGACGTTGGAGAGAGACCATATATCAGGCTTGTTCTTTTTCATTAGCACAAGGTTGCAGATGTCCAGGATGATGTAATCAAGGTTGCAGTTCTTAAAGACCTCTGGGGGAATGCAGTCTGGTCCAGCACTCGTTCCCTGCTTCAGAGTGGATTTCACCCTGGTGAGCTGTAAAGGGGCCATCGTCAATATTGAGATATTTGAGGACCGCAGGTATCTCCTCCTCTGCTTCCTCCACTGTCGGGTGGGTGCCTAGGAGGTTCCTGAAGTGAGTGAACCAGGAGTTCACCCTCTCCGCTGGGCTGTTGCCTGCGACTCGGCCTTCCTTTACCCTCTTTCTTCCAATCATCTGGTTAATGACCTTCCAGGCCACCGTATCGTTGCTCCCTTCGGGCTGCCTCCACCCTAGCGCACCTTTTCCCTCAGCTCCTCCTCTCTGATCTCATCACAGGTATCGAGGAGCTGTTGCTTTGCATCATTCATTGCCAATTCACTGACCCATACTCTTCTCTTGGTCAAGACGTCGGCGAGCCTTCTCAACTCTTTCCTGTGCAGCTACAACCTCCGGATGCCTGGACCTTGGGGAAGCTCTGGTCCTCTCCACCACTGGCACACACTTCCTGGTTGCCTCCACATGTGCTGCTACAAACCATTACTATGTACATTGTATTAGGACCTTCCTCCGCGTCCAGCAGTTGGAAGCGATTTCTCACCTCCACTCCCAGATAGCAAGCAGATGTGTAATGATTCTGGGCCATATATGGGCCGGAACTAAGCCACACGGGCCAGATCTGGCCTGTATATGGCCCAGATCCGCGTGCTATCTGGGCTGTGTATCTGGCCTGAAGGTCCGGTCTTACTGAGAAAGTCTTCCAGTCATGCCGGGTTTTCAGGTTTGGGCGACACGGCACTCGTCTGGGACCTGAGGTATGTAGAAATGTATGTAGCTGATTCATGCATTCGCTGATTGTCTAGATAGATGACTGTGCAGATTTCCTGTGGAATATTATTAATACAAGCCCCCTACTGGCCAATTTCCCTAGATTACATGTGTGGGGCAGCTGTGGCCCAGGAGGTAGAGTGGGTCGTCCAATGACTGCAGGGTTGCCGGTTCGAATCCCGGCTCCTCTCTCCACATCTCCACAAGTGTCCTTGGGTAAGACACTGAACCCCAATGAACAGGCTTGCACCTTGCATGGCAGCTGCTGCCATTGGTGTGTGAATGTGTGTGTGAATGAGAGGCCATTGTAAAGTGCTTCGGATAAAATCGCTATGTACACTAAGTGCAGTTATGATCTGGAAGTAGGATACTCGTACTCAGAGATAATGGACCGTTCCCTCTTGAGAGTGTTGTGGCAAATTCCCCTACCCCTTAGCCTAACCTTAACCACTCGCCATTGGGTACCTAAACTTAGCTGTCACTGTTAAAAATGGACACAGGGTCATGTAGTGGGCGTATCATGTAGAAGGCGTGTCCTGTAGCACTGTGGACCTGCAGACAGACCTGCTTGCATTTCACAGGCAGATCAAGCTGGTGTCAAGCTGGAGCAGGACACACACAAGACCTGGAGCGGAGTCACTCGAATGGAACTCACTTCTCTGGAGTTACTGGAATGGAGTTGTTTATAGTAGCGTATTGTATGAGTAAATTATTATTTTTTATCGCATGAAACATGCAATGATGCACATCAATAGCTTTTGTAAGGAATTTGTTGAGTTATATGGGCACGGGCCCTGATGGGCACTTCTCTAGTGCTCTGAGAACCAACATACAGTAGGCCCATCTATCTCAGAGCATGTGCTTGATTGAGTTCAGCGTTGAGGTTCAGTCAAGTTAATTAAGGAAACAAATTTAAATTAAAAATGCAAGATTAGGGAAAAAAGTTTATACAAAAAGTTTCATAGCAATATCTTGCAAAATCATTTGAAATAATTTCTTGAACTTCAATTATGGAATTGTTATAGCTTGGTACAAGTAGTCAGTGATACAAGGATAACATATGAATATAGTAGCCTAGCCTTTCCAGACAGGCTAACATTGACGCCATTGACTTTTTGGGGGTCTAGGATGAGGCTTAAGCCTCAACCTGTCGGTATCACATAGGCCTAGTTGTAAATGATTTCATTTGTATGGGTTCAATAATTCACAGGCTGTATTGTTTTCTATTTAAAGAAATGTCCAATTCCCATAATAGTTTGTACTTCTATAAAGCATACATTTTAATATGAATGATTTACAAGAAGAAGAAAAAACACTTTACATGTACACTGTAGACCTACAACCTCAAATAGGAACATTGATATGAACATTGGTACTTATCTTTCATTAACAAAACATGAAATATTAACAAGAAATATCCTAACAAAATGACAATCCACCATTTACAAATTGATATGATATAATACTGATTATAAGCACACATAACATGAAATTATTTTTTTGTCTCCGTAAAGCAGTAAAGTGCTTTATTTTGTTTCCAGTTCTGTGTAACAGAGGGTCTTTGTGGCTGTGTAGTATGCACTGTTTCGGACATTGGATTATTTCAAATGTGTATTTACAAATACATTTAACCATTTACTCCGCCATAAAGCAATGGCCAGAGCTATAGGTTCCCTATCTACCACATTGGAACAGCTGAACACGTACTGATAATAAATCATGTTCCAATTCAATTCATCTCAAAAGCACATTTGAGTCAATACACACAAACAAGTGCCAGGTGATACATTGTTACAGTTAACCTGTGAACAAAACAAACTGTCATCGATATGAAGACCTTGTCCTGCAAGGCTCTGAATACAACCGAACAAAGGAGAGGATATCATATCAGTTATGTTTACAAATGACTAAACACATCAAATGCAGGGATTATTCCGTTTCCAAAATTGTGTTGGATTGTAAAACTCAAGAGTTAAACAAAACTCCTCAATCTAAGAACTTATTTCTGAATGGATTCTGAGTGTTATCCGTAGCCTGCTTCTTTAATACTTGCCCTGTGTCCTTAAACAGAATTAATTTAACACGGACAGTATGTTCCTAATTATAAAAATCATTATTTTGATTCAGATACCTATGTCTTAATCTTCACTGCTGTGTAAATATCAGTTTGATCTCATTTGAAATGCTCAGTTTGTTCACTAGGTGAAAAGATGGGAAATATTGGGATTTTACTATTACTGTTCTAGGCTGTGACTCTCTTTCTGCTAACATTGTTCAACAAATACGTACCAGCTTCCGTTTTCTATCCTGTATATATAACTGTAATACTGCTTTTAAAATTGTCACACTATTCCAGACAACGGATACATATATCAATTTAAATACAGTAGTAGTTTGTTGGACCCACACAACCTACAGTAGTATCCACAACGAGCTAGGCCTCTGATACACACTTCTGATACACCAGGGGGCAAGATTAGTCACCAAGTGTTTTGTGTTGAAAAGTGAACTCTTCACTTCATTCAATTGTTCTAACCCTAGAGGTGTGTTTGCATTCAGATTTCAAGTCAGCTACATTTCATTGTGTGACAAGTTATCACTCCATTAGGAATCTGAATACCCATGAGAATGTATTTTTATACACAAACGTTGACCACAAATGTAATATAGATTTTACAGATTTTACACATATTTACACTTGAAAAAAACAATAAATAAGTGAACTTAAGATCTACTTCTGCGGACAACGGAAGCTCAATTTTTCCCTCCACCCGTACAGCCATAAGCATCAGCTAAATGTTGATTTCCCCTAAATAATTGACACTCCGTGCTGCCTAATAGTTATTCTGAGAATATGGGAGGGGGTTCTAGATTTTATCCAGTACAATCTTTGCTACTCAACCTTGCAACAGACTTGCCATAATGCCATTGTGTCAAAAGCACAGTTTAAAGTCCAGGTTTCCTGTCACAATTAATCTGTCTCAAATGCAACACAACTGTATCACAATTGTATATCCGTTTGCCTCTTCTCACTAGCCATGGATGGGACATCAATGCTGGATTGTTCAAGCGCAATAGTTAAAACTCGAGAAGTGCATTAAATGTTAAACAATGTCCCCCATAATTATGGGAAATAAAAAATAAAAAATACCCCAGGCCCTGCAAAGTACACAAACATTTAAAACACATCCTCAACTGTTTGTTCACTGAGAGAGTCCCTCTCTCTCACGCTCAGTGGACATCACTTTCCATGAACTCCTCCTTGATGGAGTGCTTGCGCGAGACTTTGCAGTCGGGCATGTCGAAGCCGAAGTCGGCCCACTCGTCGTTGCCGGCCACCGCCGGTGGACCGGCGCCAGGCCGGTTGGGAATGGTGATGGTGTGACGCACGCGGAAGTGCACGGCCTCCATGACGCGCTGTCGCTGGAGCTCGCCGCCGCCGCCGATGGCCATGGCGGTGGCGGCCATGTTGCTGCTGGAGCGGAGGAGCTGCTGGCCGTGGTAGTCGTGGTGATGTGGGGGGGCGCCTTGTTTCATGTCCTGCAGGCCTCGCCAGATGGCCAGGCGGTACTGCTCTGGGATCTTCAGAGCTCCCAGGTCCTGGGGTCGGAGGGGAAGGTGATGACAGACGGACGAGTCACGGTGAAGACGAGAGAACAGGTTAGGGACAGCTTAGGGTTAGATCAACTACTGTACTTAACGTACATGGCTACATAGTACAACAGTAGCATAAGAGGAATCCACGCGCATCAACCAAAGTGCGACAGGTTCTCGACAAAAATAAATAAACTAAAGACAGAGAGAATGTCTGTACCCTGTATGTAGCTCTCAAGGTGAGTTTTAATAAATGGGGCACAAAGTTTCGTCCAAAATGGCCCAGATAGCAAGCGGATCTGGGCCATATATGGGCTGGAACTAAACCACAAGGGCCAGATCTGGCCTGTATATGGCCCAGATCCGCTTGCTATCTGGGAGGCCATTTTGGCCGAAACATTGTGCCCCATTTATTAAAACTCACCGTGGGAGCTACATACAGTGTGCGGACATTCTCTCTGTCCTTACAAAGTACAACAGAACATGTTGTGCGTCAAAGCGCGGGCGGGAGAGCGAGGATACTGAGGTAATAATGAAGCTATTACCTCCATGGACAGAGTCTGGAGGTGGTAGATGCTCTGCAGGCCCTGGGACGTGAAGTAGTCGATGCAGTTCTGGCAGCCCAGACTGGTTAGAAAACTGTGGAGAGAGAAACAGCGCTATTTAGACCAAGTTTACTTTTGAATCCCAGACACCGATGCTCCTGTGCAGATTCAATTAACTGGGACAGGTCAGGTAGAAGAAGCAGTATGGTGGTAGCTCAGATTTCTCAATTCATTTCTCAATTCATTCCCGTCATATTCTCTTAGATGCTGATGCTGAGTGTTTCCATGTAAGGAATGCTTATAAAAAAGACCTTTGAATTGTCTGACTGTCTACTTTTACAGAAGCAAATCAATGCTTGGGTAACCCATGAAGAATATATAATACAAATGGCAAATAGTCAAAAACAGAGGGGTCTAAGTCAAAATGATTTCCCATGTTAATTACTGTAATTAATGATATGAATGTAAATCATTAAATGCATGCAGTTGTATTAATGATTCTTAAAGCCGTTTTGATTGAATCAAATCCTTTATTATAAATACATCAATAAAAAAGTATTGCCACATACAATTTAAACAAAACAAAAGCAGGAAAAGACAATGACCCATATTCATTTCAAAGCTAGTGAGTTTTCTCTGGGTACATAATGCAGGACACTGCCAAATCCAGGCCTTTACAATATGACAAAACAAACGTCTTGAGTCATGCTTTCGCATCAAAACATCTCAAAAATAAGTAAATAAATAACAGTTTTTGAACGGAACATGATCAGACTATCCTATGTTCTGGTGTCATGTCCAAAAACCAGGAGTTTAAAGCTACGATAAGGGCACAGGGTTTCTTCCTAGTCACATGGTCAGGTCATTTCCTGGTCATTTCCTGGTCCTACACACTAAATGGATGACCATAATGCTGAGATAAGATGACAGGAAAAGATGGATAAGCTGCTTTAGTAGGTGCGCATTGTAGGTATGAGAATGAACAGTATAGAACATAGAATTGGAAATGTTGAACCAGTTGGATTTTGCCAGACCAAAGTAATGGAATAAAGACTTGTTAAACCTTGATGGGCATAATAGTAGCCCCTGTTTCATTTCATCTGCAGTTTCACACACATATGGAAGTATACGTGTCTTTGTGCTCATTGAATGCAATGATACAGTCAATTATGCAGGACCTGCCATACTGTTGGCGTAGCCATACTGTGGGCGTGGCCATAAACTAAAACAAACTGCCCTCAGTTCTGGAAGCAAACGTTCCAACGGAGCAACATTCTAAATTCCATTATTATATAATTTGGCACTGCTGGTGCCAACAAGGCACTAGTGAAAACCAACTCAAACCCAGATGGTCAACATATGAGTATCTATGTCTCTGATTGGCTAGTTTGGCTTGTGCCAGTGGGAGAGGAGGAGGAGTGTCATTGGAGGGTGAGGTACCTGACAAGGCTGGGGTCAGGGTTATACGGAGGGGGTGGGGTGCAGTGTGATGCAGACACCATGGACTGGCCACTGTGTACCCCGTTCATGTCACCGTTGGACTGCATGTGGTGACTGTTGAGCATGTTGGCGCCTGAAACGGGAGAGGTTCAATCAGGTTCAATCCGTAATAAATACGACAGGACGTCAATCGATAGTTTTGCCTTTTTTTTCGTCCAGAATTTGGACAAATGGTAAT
>NC_140236.1:2261939-2271939 GCF_949987555.1 Borostomias antarcticus
TTCAGGGTTAAAAGGGCTGGATTCTTGACAGTTGAGGTTCACCTTTCTAACACGGTATGTTCCATACTGGTCATATTCTCTTGTGCTGTTATTGGGCAAAGTATCGCTTGCAATACATTTTACATGTAATTTATGATAATCTATCAATACATGGTGGCCAAGGGAAATACATGATAATGACTCACTCCCTCGTCTCCAAAGTGATGATGATGAGGATGGGTCTTCTGTTCATACCGCCCACACAGCTGCTGTTGCACATGAAGTTGTACAGGATGGTTGTAAACTCAGTCCCCACCTATCAGAGAGAAGATAATCCTGCTTCATAATCCTGAAGATTGGAATCTTATGTTGTAATATCAGCCATGAACCCTTAGATGAAATAAGATGTCTTTCACTACCTCTAGGGGGCAGTGTTGCTATACATGAGCTCGAGAGAAAGTTTGAGGCAATGTCAAAATCTAGGGTTATTATTTGTGCATTTCACATAAGTAGCAGCTATCACTGGCGATGTGATTCATTACCGTAAAACAAGTCAGAACATGACCAGCATCCTGAGCAATGTCTTATTATTAGACTCCACTATTCATCCGAAAACAGTTCATGATTCCTGGATTACAATGGGAGTAAGTCTGCCTAAACACCTATTGTGAAACGCACAGAGTCACTCTTCCTAGCTTCTCCATCACACCGAAACCAAAACTCTCATTATTACCACCCTGTTTTAATCTCAGGGCCCTCGTTAGGACCATCCGTCCACCAGAAGGGACGTCCCGAGGGACGCAGTAGGGGGACACTCACCTGCGGGGACTCGTAAGGCACCATGACGCTCTGCCGGCCGGTGACGGGGTCGTCCACGTACTGGGACATGTTGTTCCCCTCCACCCGGATCAGGTGGCTGGCCGGGGCCGCCTGGCCTGAGGTGAGGGGAAGGAGGGAGAGGTTAGCGAGAGGAGGAACACATCCCAGATAGCAAGCGGATCTGGGCCATATATGGGCCGGAAGTAAGCCACAAGGGCCAGATCTGGCCTGTATATGGCCCTGATTGGATTGCTGTCTGGGATGGACCCATGTCCCTTTCCTGGACCCACACCACTTTCCCATGTCCGTTTCCTGGACCCACACCCCTTTCATATACCAACTCCTAGGAGAGATGTTAACAATTAATTGATAAGCGATTCGTGGTCGTTAAGGATGTGCTTGAGCATGTGAAATT
This sequence comes from Borostomias antarcticus, assembly GCF_949987555.1. Classification (NCBI taxonomy): domain Eukaryota; kingdom Metazoa; phylum Chordata; class Actinopteri; order Stomiiformes; family Stomiidae; genus Borostomias; species Borostomias antarcticus. The sequence goes on from NC_140236.1 coordinate 2,263,153, forward strand.
TACTCCATCTACTAGCAAACACGTCGTTTGATAGTAGACCACGTCATTTGATAGTAGACCACGTCGTTTGATAGTAGACCACGTCGTTTGATAGTAGATCACGTCGTTTGATAGTAGACCACGTCGTTTGATAGTAGACCACGTCGTTCGATAGTAGATCGAGTCAATCTCACACGCTCGGGCAAATCTTTAACGACAACAAACCGCTTATCGATTCATCGTTAACATTCCTAGTTCCTAGACCTTAAAATTACCCTCAATTGGAGAGAGGTAGCCTATAAAGGGACCTACCATCGTTGAAGTCACGGCCCAGTTCATGGTTGGGGCAGCGCTTGACCACCTCGGTGACGTGCTCGGCCTTCTTGTAGATGGGCATGGCCCGGATGACGCTGCCGTGCGGCGGCGTGGAGGACAGCTTGATCTGGATGGGGCAGGTCTTGGCGATCTGACAGTACAGCTTCTTCAACAGTGGCGAGTACTGAGGGAGGAACAAGGTCAAGGTCAAGGTCAACTTTATTTATAAAGCACGTTTAAAATCAACCGAAGTTGCACCAAAGGGCTGTACAATATATAAAATAAACTAAAACAAAAAAACAGAATAAAGTGCACATAATCACAGGACAATAAAAGGACAGGACACAAAACAGGACAAGGGATGTAGGCAGAGGATGGAGTGAACATGCGAGATTAAAGTATGTTTTTTGCGTGTCGGTTAGCGCGATACCTCGCAGTGACACACATCAGGTGTCCAAAATGGTCACACCCACTCAGCTTTTTAAGATGGCTGATCGCTGATAAATTGACTGAGTTGAATCAGCTGAATTGTCTTTTGTTTTGTTGAATATGTTAATTGTTACAACATAGTTTACTTTACTTCTCATCTTGGATTAGGCTACACACAGGGCGCCGCTGAACAAGAGACCTGTCTCAACACGACTCCCTCTTTCAATAAAGTTTAATGGAACGATTCAAAACTCAACTGTGAGAGATTATCTCAATACAAGAACCTCGCTGAATACTAGCGAATATACGATACGACGGTACAACGGAGAGGTAGCACAAAACATCTGGAGGCATCAGACGACTTCAAAGATAATACCTCCATTCAAATGTTTGCATATCTAACTGAAGAGCTACAACCATCTGAAAAGATCTCTTTGTGCTCTCTGACAGGCACATCTGCCATCGCTGATGCTGGCAGCCATCCTGCTGTATGAGGCACTTCAGATCCCGATGCATCCAAAGACACCAGGTTGAGGAGAAGCCATGTCTCACCTGACGAGCTTCAACATGTCCCAACACTATCAAGCAATCCCAGAAATCCTCCTGAGGACATCAAAATGGGACCCTCCAAGTGAATAATAAAAAAAAAAGTTTTGTTTCGTGTGGACTTGCTACACTAAATCGGGAATACAGACGGAACAATGTGCCCATGGGCATTTGTAAAGATAGACATGGGCTTTGATTGAGGTACACAACATTCATTGTAACCTTGCTTATCACACTAGACTGTGTAGTTCCTATGTACTAGTTATCGTATTTGATCACGAAATCACTTTTCCGTTTTGACAGAAATATTAAATACCCACCAAAACAATAGTTAAGTCTACTGGTTTTACTTGATCTATAGATTTTAGTGTGTTGACTAGGCTATTATTCCATCACGGAAAGTAATTGTTTCTGGGATGAATGTGCCCCTATCAGACAGTTCATGGAGATTTACAGACAGTTCATGGAGATTTACTGTGGGTGAGTTGAAAAGTAAATTCCAAGACACACATCTGTCTCAATTCTCTGTTGTGACACTGTAACTAAGGCCTTTGCAATCCCCCACCACACCCCCATCATAAACCCATCCCGTTCAACCCACACCTCACACTCTTCAACCCCACCCCACCCTCCGAACCCACCCCCCACCCCCCAAACCCACACCCCTGGCCATCACATGGCCTCGGGGTTTGAGGGAAAAGCTGCATCCACAGTCTAAACTTGTGCGCAAAATCATCTATTCCCACCAAGTCTGCAAGTCTCAACTGACACTACGAATAAATAATCCAGAAAGTAGCACCCAGCACACATTCTCAGACAAAGGGACTTTTTTTGAGTTGCAACAAGAGAACTTGTGAGGGTTCTCTTTGAAAAATAGATGAAGTCTAACATTAGCAATGAGCATCATCATACTCTACTGCTTGCAAGGTTAAATCCGTCCAAATCATGGTCTAAGAGCAAAACATAGATGATATCAAAAAGAGAGATCTAAGTTCGAAAAGTTGATGAAGAGTCATTGAGGAGTTAATCAAACCAGTAATACAATGGTGTTTGTTGACATGAGGTAGGTTATAGTATGAGCTAAGGAGTTGGTGATCTATGTGAATGCAGACGCCCGATTGTGCAGAAGAGTCGTAAATCTCTTCCTCTCTCTCTTTTCTGCGTGCAGTCGTGTGGGAAAGACACCTCGACTCGTCCACTCACACTTTCTTTGATTTGTATTCCGTCTGTCGTCGGTTGTGTAGTGAAACGGGGCCCCCGGATCAAATAGTGCTTTTCCACCGCACTCAACCCACTGTGTTAGCGGCACTCAAAGCGCTTTACAATGGCCTCTCATTCACCCATTCACACACACACTCACACACCAATGGCCTCTCATTCACCCATTCACACACACACTCACACACCAATGGCCTCTCATTCACCCATTCACACACACTCACACACCAATGGCGGCAGTCGCCATGCAAGGTGCTAACCTGCTCATTGGGAGCAATTTGTGGTTAGGTGTCTTGCTCAAGGACACTTCGACATGTGAACAGTCGGAGCTGGGATTCGAACCGCTGACCCTTCGATCATTGAACGACCCGCTCTACCAACTGAGCTACAGCCGCCCCCCATCATATCATCATTTTCGGTGCCTTTCACAGAATTGCGAGGACAGGAATGATTGATATACGCCTATATATGATTGATATACGCCTTAGGCCTCTAGCACAGCGTTAACAATGACAGATCAAACGGTTGTGCAGATAGCGCTAGTGGGCGGGGCCGACATGGACAGTCCCAAAGGATGGATGAGCGAGGTGAGACGCGGTGGGGTGGAGGAGGGAGAGAGAGGGGGATAGAGGGGAGAGAGATGCTAAAGAAAAGGATGACGACACAGAGACGGGTACAGAGACGTGAAAACGAACGAAGAGGAGGGGGATTGAAAGAGGGATGGAGGGGAGAGAGAAGGAGGGGAGGATCGAGGAGAGACCGATCACAGTCAGCACGCCATCCAGTCCGGTGGACCAGGGGGTGCAGGTCCAGACAAGCAGCTGGAGACTGAGGGATGATTACCAGACTGTCATCCGCGGAGACGTGCTCCAGCTTGCCAACCGCAAATTCAGTAAACTGTCCAAAATATGTTAACACAGGCGGTTGTCGGCCAGTGTTAATCACATTTGAGCATCCCCAGACAGCAACGCCTCCCTGCTTACCTCCACTAGCTGTGTATGGTTAAGAAATTCCATTCGGAGAATACTTGGAAATTCAATATCGGGATGAGAATTTCCCACAGTGCTTTGATGGGTCCTAATTGTTGTTTGGAAGAATTCGGAGATTGGAGAGAGATGTAATCATCTACCTCTCTGTCCTTGCCTCTTTAAAGCAGCGTTTAGTTTTTATGCTCCACATATCTGGAACAAACTTCCAGAGAAGGTCTGCTGCAACTCTCAGTTCTTTTAAATCAAGACTGAACACTTTTCTTTATATCAAATCAAATAATTATTCATTTTTACGCTGCACTGTAACTTTTGTTCCTGTATTTTACTTTTCCTGCATTTTGTTTTAAATGTCCTTTTTTGCATTTTGTTTTATATGACCTTCATGTGTTTCTTGCACTTTGTCTTGATGCTTTTAATGTCTCATGTGAAGCACTTTGAATTGCCTTGTTGCTGAAATGTGCTGTACAAATAAACTAGCCTTGCCTTAAAGACACCATTTTGATTGTGTCCTCTGCTTCGTTTGTGGGTCTGAGCAGGTGGTTTTTATGGAAGTATCTTTGTTCTGCTTTGCTCTGGGACAGACAAGGTTCAATAAAATCATTTCATGATAGTATCAGGGAGTTGTTTCATCTAAGTTCTTCAACACAGTGCAAATACACCCCTAGACTATGAAGATTCAAATGGAATCATTTTGAACATGGATGGCTTCTAAACAAGGATTCCATCTGGTTATTTAAAATATTTAGATATGTAGATTCACTTAGTGTATAGAGTTATCTAGCAAAAAGGCATATAGACCATAAATAGACCACTCTTTGTGGCATTCGTCATTCCAGCGTGATACATCAGCATTACTGGCAGCGTAGCTGAGGTTTAAAGTGTTACTCACTCCTCCACAATCCCTACAACAGTGACATTGTCCATGGGGCATGTAAAAGCAAGCACAGGCTTCAGTTGGACAGGATATCAAACCATCACGTTCAAAAGGAGTTATGACCAGTCAGCAGAACTGGATGACTGACTAAACTATCTCCGGTGTAAAATTATTCACCCATCCTGTAGAATCCTGTGTGTGTGTGCGTGTGTGTGTGTGTGTGTGTGTGTGCGCGTGTGTGAATGGGCATATCCCCCGTATACATACTGTGGGCTCTGAGCGTGTGAGTACATGTGCCAATATCACACGCGTGTGTGAAAAATCCTCATTATCGAGTGTGTCTCCCCCCGTCGCGGAGCGCGGGCGGCGGCGGGGATGGGGTGGAAGGATACGCGGTTCTGGGCGGCTCCGGGCGTGCTGGGGCTCGTGGCCCGGCGGAGGGACGCTAATAACTGGGAAAAGCAGCTACGAACACGCCGGGATGCGGAGCGTGTTCCGGCCTGCCCGGCCCCCTCTCTCTCTCTCTCACACACACACACTCACACACACACACACACACACACACACACACACACACACACACACACACACACGCGCACACACGCACGCACCGACCGAGTGGCGGAGAGGGGTCGTTACTGGAAAAGGCTGAGGTGTTAGATCTCATCCATCATGACACTTCTTGTTCGGAGCCCCAGGAATGTTTTGAAGATTGAAGGCAAAATGCTTATTTTGAAGAACGGCGTGCTTTTGAGCAATTACCCCCACCCCCAATTTAGAACCATTGTGTTGCCATCTTTATAAAGGCGGCCTTGAGATCACCTGTAATACAGCGGCTTTGGAAGGGGTTGGGCCGACTCATTATGCTGTCATTATGAATCATGATTCCAGGTATCATTTTACCCAAGATGCTCTATTCTGGGTATTCTGGTCCATTCTACAACGTGACACGACGTATGTGCACCTATGGTTGTTTACCTCCGCATGAGAAAGCGGCTACTGCACAAGGCTTCACGGTGGCAAAGAGGAAACCTGCCTTGATGTATGGGCCACCAAGTAATCAAATCAGGCATCAACTTCAGACTAAACTGTCGTCCAAACCTTAGCAGTCAGCCAAGTACTCATATCTTTGGTTTATTAATTACTTCTCTCCCGGTTGGGGGAGTGTTTCGGCGCAGCTGCCCTCCGGGGACCGGGGTTCTCGCCCGGGTCTCGCCAGATCCGAGTATGGCCAGATCCAAGTATGGCCAGATCCGAGTAAGGACGAATCCCCAGAGGAAATGGCACATCGGGCTGCCGCTGCCTGAGGGCGGTTAGTTTAACCTCGGCTCGAGGGTTCGTCAAACTACCTTGACCCCGTCTGGTGTCGGAGTCACGGTCACGAGCCTACAGAGTTGCTGTAGGAGAGAGCTGTCTGGTCCCTCTTTCAGATCGCCGGGCCCGGAGGTGTGCGACGAATCCTCCACGGTAACAAGGGGACAATTGAACAATAGCTCGGCTGTGATTGGCTACCAAAATTGAGTGAAAATGTGACAAAAATCATAGATAAAAAAATAGAGCAATTACTTCTACCCCAAATTATATTGCAGCGAGGGAACTGTTACGTACGTTATGTTCTCTACAGGAATGACACCTACAGCTCAGGTGCTGTGGCCACCGTACGGACTGACCCCTGTCTAATTAGCTAGACGATGACAATGCCTAACCCTGACCCTAACGAGTAGACGTGAGCACAGGAGCAGGACGCTCGGAATGCTATTTGTGCAATAGCTAACGAGCACCTGTAGCCAGAAACAAAAGCCCGTCTCGGTGGCGGCCAGCGTGTTTACAGAGTTAATCTCCGAAAGCCCTGCATGCCACCTATGGTAGCCGAGCAGCGCCCAACAACAGTAGGTAGGTAGGTGCGTAGCTCATTGGAGGAAATATGCCCCTATGGCGTTCTCTACAGCCCGGGGCCACACAAAACGACACGCAGCACGCTTCGCACTTAACCCTTTCATTTCCACCACAGAATGACTCAATCCTCCCTAGACAGTGATCCTTGTTCATACCGTATTATCTGTTCATGTTCGAGCACAGGCCTTAGACGCGGGATTAGAGATGTTACACGTGCACAAACGCACGCGCGCGCGCACACACACACACACACACACACATGCACACAGACTTGCAGTCTTTTTGGGAATCCCCTGCATTAGAAAAACTCTTTCTTTCTGAAAGGCTTGGCGTTGATCTCCTGCCTTCTTTAAACTGAGGTTTTGCGAAATGACACGTTGACATTTTGGTGGTCTTCAAAGCGTTTGGGATTCAAGTGTCTCTAAATGGACTCGACAAACACTGTGGTGGAGTTTGGCCTCTGAAGCACAGATCTGGGACCAGCTGTGCCTCCCTAATCCTAACCTTTACCTGGCCGGCTACGAGCCCAGGTCCATCTGGCTTCTACTCTGAGTGGACGTCGTCTGTAGTAACATTTAGAGATCTACTCTGAGTGGACAGCTTGCGTAGTAACATTTAGAGATCTACTCTGATTGGACAGCTTGCTTAGTAACATTTAGAGATCTACTCTGATTGGACAGCTTGTGTAGTAACATTTAGAGATCTACTCTGAGTGGACAGCTTGTGTAGTAACATTTAGAGATCTACTCTGATTGGACAGCTTGTGTAGTAACATTTAGAGATCTACTCTGATTGGACAGCTTGCGCAGTAACATTTAGCGATCTGTTCTCTGTGCACGGCATGTGTAGAAATGTTTAGAGATCTCAATCAACTGTTATCAACTGTGATATAATAAAGATGACCTCGATCTAACTCTGGAACACCCAACTGAGAAATAACTGAAAACTCACCAGCTTTCATTGGTCTGTTCACATTCTAATTCCTCCTTCATGATAGGGCACGCATTAAAATAATCACAGGCTTCACAAATCCTCTATTTCTGCTGGGTCATCTTCCTCACTCTAAGCATTTGCCAGTCAAAACTACCCCGTCATGTAATAACAGTGTATCTTTTCACACTGTGACACTAAACATTGTTCTGACGCTGTGTAACCACAGCCTGCAGGTAACAAAACAATGAAGAATGCTTTAATTGTTCCGGCAGCTAGACGAGCAAAGCAGCTTAAGGCCTGTGATGAGCCTTCTTCTTGTCATATCGTAAAGGGATTGCATCAATGTCAGTGTGAGCTGCCTAGTGTCATGCCAGTTAAAACATACTTTGAAGTGACGGACCGTCAGTAAAATGTTTACTATGTCAAAGCGTGGATGTTCTCGACAAATGTGACTTACGTTATTGATGGATGAGATTAGGGTTATGGTAAGTTGTAGAAAATGTCGAAAAGTGACTTAAAACATGTAAATATGTTAATAGGTTTTGGGCACGTGTTGCTTAGTGGAGTCTGTTAGTGATTGTATTGAACATTGGCTTACCTTCTTGATAGAAATGGATAAGGATCTTTACATTTGTAAAGACTCTGTTTAGCAATTCTCATCCAACATGGGCCATATTTATTTTTAAATTTGTTTCATAGTGATATTTATTGTACAGAATGTCTACATTGTTGCACTCTGCTGTTTTTTTGTATTCCTTTGCTTGTTCACAGAGCGTCTTTGTAGCTAAGGATAGATAAATCATGAAACATGTCTGTGTCATAAAGTTATGGCACAAGACTGTAGATTTCCTTGTCCTTGCCTCAAGATTTTCCTGATCACATCACACAGAAAGGACAACAGCGGCTGTAGCTCAGTTGGTAGAGCGGGTCGTTCAATGATCGAAGGGTCAGTGGTTCGAATCCCAGCTCCGACTGTCCACATGTCGAAGTGTCCTTGAGCAAGACACCTAACCCCAAAATTGCTCCCAATGAGCAGGTTAGCACCTTGCATGGCAGCTACCGTGAATGTGTGTGTGAATGAGAGGCCATTGTAAAGCGCTTTGAGTGCCTCTAAAGTGGAAAAGTGCTATATAAGTGTAGTCCATTTACCATTTAACAGAACATACATAAACTTACATTAAGCCTTAACTAATGAGGTATGACGACACCCTGTTCATTAATTAATATGTTGATATTATAATATAATACGCACATCTGCAATGGGTGCTGGGTTAAAGATGAGTCATAAGTTGTAGGTAGAACCCGCACACCGACTGTAGTTTAAAAGACTTATTGAGCAACGTTTCGATCCTTCCGGAACTTCATCAGGTCAGTTTAATTAATTAATTAATATGTGCCACTAGATGGAGATGTTTAGATGTGCAGTAGCCGATCTCTTGATGTGTTGCTCAAATCTCTATCACTATGACTATATTCATCTCAAATGTTGTTTGCCAAAGCATTTCGAATATTCCCCTTTATTTCATATAGAATCACTTTTAACAACTATGCGTATGTTTCAGTTTCATTTCCTGTAGTTGCGTTGAAATGAACTAGATTTGTTTCTGG